>NW_024608677.1:57500-73974 GCF_018296145.1 Oncorhynchus tshawytscha | reverse complement strand
GGGGTGTTTCTGTGCATGTGTGTGTGTGTGTGTGTGTGTGTGTGTGTGTGTGTGTGTGTGTGTGTGTGTGTGTGTGTGTGTGTGTGCGTGTGTGTGCGTGCTTCTACCTACCCTGTTGGAGTCGACGCGGAGCCTGGCTGTGTATGATAGTGGAGGCATGTTAAAGTGATGGGGTACCAGGCAATCTCAGCATCCATAAAGTCCTCCACATCCTCCCTCATCCAGCAGGCTCTGGAAGAACTTACTGTCGCTGGGGTTGGGCAGCTTCATACGGTCATCCCCTGAGTTAAGAAACACAGATACACAACATCACATTACTGTCTACTGGGTTGTGTTCAGCAGAGCACAGCATGGCTAAATGTTTTTGCTGCGCAACACCAACATTTGGGACGGTTGCGCTGACATATGCTAATGTGATTAGCATGACGTTGTAAATAACAAGAACATCTCCCAGGACATGTCTTATATGGGCAGAAAGCTGAGATGATTGTTAATCTAAATGCACTGTCCAGTTTACAGTAGCTATGACAGTGAAAACACTTCCATGCTGTTGTTTGAAGATAGTGCACAACAACAAAACACTTCTATCATGGCACCTGGTCTGATACATTCACCTCTGAAGGTAAATAATGTACTTACATTCACTAATCTTGCTCCGTTTGTCATCCTGAGGGTCCCAGAGATAAAAAATGTAGCGTAGTTTTGTTTGATAAAATCAATTTTTATATTAAAATGTAGGAACTGGGTTCTAAAGTTTGAACCCCCCACACACCTCCTCTTTTACGCTGCTGCTACTCTCTGTTTATACTTATCTATTTTCACTTAACAATTATTTATCTTAAAACTGCATTGTTAGTTAAGGGCTTGTAAGTAAGCATTTCACTGTAAGGTGCTCAGCGGATGTGAAAAATACCATTTGTTTTGATTTGATTTGGAATTGATCAAGTTCAGGCAGAGTATGCCTCAACTGTCTACTTGCCCAACATGATCCTGATTTTTACAATATCTTGGGACTGTTGTGGACATGTGCATTAAACCAGAGTACGCAGATATGCAAAGTAAAAAGGAAATATTTAAGTTCAGCGAACTGCAATACTCCTAAACAGGGTTTTCATGCATTTCTCAGGAGTGGACTGTACTGCCTTGTGTCTCATCCACCAGCAGACCAGACAGAGAGAGAGAGCAGGGCTGAGCCGTACCTGGATGACCAGGTATCTCTGGGGGTCCCGGGCCATCCTACACAACTCTGCAGCCAGCTCCTTGAACTTGGGCCTGCTGTCTGCGTCTATCATCCAGCCTGGAAGAAAGAAGACACAGCTTGTCATAAAAGAACACGTTTGATTCAGATAGTAAGGTAATGTGTAGAAACAACGACCTCTGAATGCTAAGGTGCCCTGTTGCTATCTCTAATACTGTGTACTGCTCATTCAGGCCCACTAAAAGGATTTTAGTACGTTGTGTACATTTGAGTCCCAGAGGAATAGTGGTCACTGGTCACCATGGTGACTGCTGATACCAAATAACAGAATCACCCTGAATCTTAGAATAACATGAAATACCATTCAGTCATTGGCTGGCCTGAGACAATGTACAGTAGATAGTGTTAGAGAGTGAGAGAGAGAGAGAGAAAGAGAGGGAGAGATAACGACAGAGAGATGAAAAGAGAGACAGAGAGAGAGAGCGACAGAGAGAGACAGACACAAAGACAAAGAGAGAGAGAGACGTAACAGTGTCTACTGATCTTAGATCAGCTCTAATAAGTCTAGCTAGCGCTCTCCCCTCTCGCCCTCTCTTTCTCTCTCTCTCTCTCTCTCTCTCTCCTCCTCTCCCCTCCCGCTCTCTCTCTTTCTCTCTCCTCTCCCTCTCCTCTCCTCTCCTCTCCTCCCTTCTCTCTCTTTCTCCCTCTCTCCCTCGTTCTCTCATTCCCTTCCTGTTCATTCCCCCTCCAACCAACATGCGGGAGCTGGCGCATTATCTAAATGTGCGGCAATCAATCCTCATTTCATCTCTAGCATTTTTTCCCCAGCCACAGAGGCGCGGCTGTTATGGCGAATCAAATCACAAACAACAGCTCACAGTCAACATGTAATTAGAATGAATGCTCCCGTTAAGATGGAGGATGCTTTTCCCTCGCCAGCCGAGAGAAGAGAGAGGAGTCCTCCTAGGATTGACCTCCCAGCTAATTCTATCTCCTCTTAAATCTGTCATTAGTGTGTGTGTGTGTGTGTGTGTGTGTGTGTGTGTGTGTGTGTGTGTGTGTGTGTGTGTGTGTGCTAGAGTATGTGTGTGTGTGTGTGTGTCTGTGTACTAGAGTATGTGTGTGTGTGAGTGGGTTGGTTGGTGTGTGTGTGAGTGAGTGAGTGGGTTGGTGGGTGAGTGAGTGGGTTGGTGGGTGTGTGAGTGGGTTGGTGGGTGTGTGAGTGGGTTGGTTGGTGTGTGTGGTGTGAGTGAGTGAGTGAGTGAGTGAGTGAGTGAGTGAGTGGGTTGGTGGGTCAGTGAGTGGGTTGGTGGGTGTGTGAGTGGGTTGGTGGGTGTGTGAGTGGGTTGGTTGGTGTGTGTGTGAGTGAGTGAGTGAGTGGGTTGGTGGGTCAGTGAGTGGGTTGGTGGGTGTGTGAGTGGGTTGGTGGGTGTGTGAGTGGGTTGGTTGGTGTGTGTGTGTGTGTGAGTGAGTGGGTTGGTGGGTGAGTGAGTGGGTTGGTGGGTGTGTGAGTGGGTTGGTGGGTGTGTGAGTGGGTTGGTTGGTGTGGTGGGTGTGTGAGTGGGTGGGTTGGGTGTGTGAGTGGGTGGGTGGGTGTGGGTGGGTGGGTGGGTGTGTGAGTGAGTGAGTGGGTTGGTGTGTGGTGGGTGCACGTACGCGTTCATGTTTCACTAAAACACATCTAATGAAATGTTATTGGTCACATACACATATTTTAGCAGATGTTATTGTAGTGAAATGCTTGTAAGAACACACACACACACACACACACACACACACACACACACACACACACAGACAGACACACACAGACAGACAGACAGACAGACAGACAGACAGACAGACAGACAGACAGACAGACAGACAGACAGACAGACAGACAGACAGACAGACAAACAGACAAACAGACAGACAGACAGACAACAGACACAGACAGACAGACACACACTCTCTCTCTTTCACACACACACACACACACACACACACACACACACACACACACACACACACACACACACGTATACAGACTCTCTCTGTTCATGTGGATGACATGACAGGAGTGGGGCAGAGGGCCAGGAGCTGTCAGTTGGAACGGGGGGGGGGTTCTGCATTGCATTGTGGGTATGATGAGTGAGAGCGGGGGGGATTACAAATCTCTGGGGTGTCCAAGTCACTCAACATCAAAGGCCATCTAGAGTGTGTTAGCACAGTGCAGTGTGCATGACTGCTACAGGTCACATTCACCGGATATTCTGACTCTCTTTCTCACTCCCTCCCTCTCTCCTTCTCTTCCTGACAGTCTTTATGAGTGCAATGGGGCGAGCTGGCGGGCGATCGACCAGACAAGCTGTATCCTATATATATATCAGGTTGACCAGACAAGCAGGGTAGCCTAGTGGTTAGAGCGTTGGACTAGTAATTGAAAGGTTGTAAGTTCGAATCCCTGAGCTGACAAGGTACAAATCTGTCGTTCTGCCCCTGAACAGGTAGTTAACCCACTTTTCCTAGGCCGTCATTGAAAATAACAATTTGTTCTTAACTGACTTGCCTAGTAAAATAAAGGTAAAAAAAAAATATATATATATCAGGTTGACCAGACAAGCTGTATCCTATATATATATATATATATATATATATCAGGCAAGCTGTATCCTATATATATATATATATATATATCCTATATATATATATATATATATCAGGCGGGCGGTTGACCAGACAAGCTGTATCCTATATATATATCAGGTTGACCAGACAAGCTGTATCCTATATATATATATCAGGTCGACCAGACAAGCTGTATCCTATATATATATCAGGTTGACCAGACAAGCTGTATCCTATATATATATATCAGGTTGACCAGACGAGCTGTATCCTATATATATATATCAGGCGGGTGGTCGACCTGATATATATATATATATATATATATATAGGAAAAATCCTACAATGTGATTTTCTGGATTTTTTTCTCATTTTGTCTGTCACAGTTTAAGTGTACCTATGATGAAAATTACACATCTACTTCGTACATGACACAAGTCCTTTTTCCAACAATTGTTTACAGACAGATTATTTCACTTATTATTCCAGTGGGTCAGTTGTTTACGTACACTAAGTTGACTGTGTCTTTAACAGCTTGGAAAATTCCAGAAAATGATGCCTTTAGAAGCTTCTGATAGGCTAATTTACATAATTTGGGAAATCAGCCAAGACCTCCACAAGTCTCCACTCTAATACCTTGACTTTGTTGTCCTTAAACCAGTTGTCCACAACTTTGGAAGTATGCTTGGGGTCATTGTCCATTTGGAAGACCCATTTGCAACCAAGCTTTAACTTCCTGACTGATGTCTTGAGATGTTGCTTCAATATATCCACGTACTTTCCCTCCACATGATGCCATCTGGTTTGTAAAGTGCACCAGTCCCTCCTGCAGCAAAGCACCCCCACAACATGATGGTGCCACCCCGTGCTTCACTGTTGGCATGGTGTTCTTTGGCTTGCAAGCCTCCCCCTTTTTCCTCCAAACATAACAATGGTCATTATGGCCAAACAGTTCTATTTTTGTTTCATCAGACCATAGGACATTTCTCCAAAAAGTACGATCTTTGTCCCCATGTGCAGTTGCAAACCGTAGTCTGGCTTTTTAATGGCGGCTTTGGAGCGGTGGCTTTTTCCTTGCTGAGTGGCCTTTCAGGTTAAGTCGATATAGGACTGGTTTTTACTGTGGATATAGATACTTTTGTACCCGTTTCCTCCAGAATCTTCACAAGGTCCTTTACTGTTGTTCTGGGATTGATTTGCACTTTTCGCACCGAAGTACGTTCATCTCTAGGAGACAGAACGCGTCTCCTTCCTGAGCGATATGATGGCTGCGTGGTCCCATGCTGTTTATAGCTGTGTACCATTGTTTGTACAGATGAACGTGGTACCTTCAGTCATTTGGAAATTGCTCCCAAGGATGAACCAGACTTGTGGAGGTCTAAAAACAATTCTGAAGTCTTGGCTGATTTCGTGTGATTTTCCCATGATGTCAAGCAAAGAGGCACTGAGTTTGAAGGTAGGCCTTGAAATACATCCACAGGTACACCTCCAATTGACTCAAAGAATGTCAATTAGCCTATCAGAAGCTTCTAAAGCCATGACATAATCTTCAGGAATTTTCCAAGCTGTTTAAAGGCACAGTCAACTTAGTGTATGTAAACTTCTGACCCACTGGAAATGTGATACAGTGAATTATAAGTGTGTCTATAAACAATTGTTGGAATTACTAGTGTCATGCACAAAGTAGATGTCCTAACCAACCTGCCAAAACTACAGTTTGTTAACAAGAAATGTGTGGAGTGGTTAAAAAATGAGTTTTAATGACTCCAACCTAAGTGTATGTAAACTTCTGACTTCAACTGTATCATACGTACATTTAACCATGACCATATAGACGTCTATGGTGCAGATGGGAGGCTGAGGCAGACGCTCGCCCTTCTCCAGGATGTCTGGGATCTCCCGCGTTGGGATGCCATCATACGGCTTCCCTCCAAAAGTCATCAGCTCCCAGATAGTCACACCTGGAGAGAGAGAGAGAGAGAGAGAGAGAGAGAGAGAGAGAGAGAGATAACAAAAGACAGAAAATGAGGGAGAGAGAGATAGATAGGGAGAGAGATAACAAAATACAGACAATGAGGGAGAGAGAGAAAATGAGAGGGAGAGAAATAACAAAAGACAGACAATGAGGGAGAGAGAGATAGATAGGGAGAGAGATAACAAAAGACAGACAATGAGGGAGAGAGAGATAGATAGGGAGAGAAATAACAAAAGACAGACAATGAGGGAGAGAGAGATAGATAGGGAGAGAAATAACAAAAGACAGACAATGAGGGAGAGAGAGATAGATAGGGAGAGAAATAACAAAAGACAGACAATGAGGGAGAGAGAGATAGATAGGGAGAGAAATAACAAAAGACAGACAATGAGGGAGAGAGAGATAGATAGGGAGAGAAATAACAAAAGACAGACAATGAGGGAGAGAGAGATAGATAGGGAGAGAAATAACAAAAGACAGACAATGAGGGAGAGAGAGATAGATAGGGAGAGAGATAACAAAAGACAGAAAATGAGGGAGAGAGAGATAGATAGGGAGAGAAATAACAAAAGACAGACAATGAGGGAGAGAGAGATAGATAGGGAGAGAGAGATAGATAGGGAGAGAGATAACAAAAGACAGACAATGAGGGAGAGAGAGATAGATAGGGAGAGAGAGATAGATAGGGAGAGAAATAACAAAAGACAGACAATGAGGGAGAGAGAGATAGATAGGGAGAGAGATAACAAAAGACAGACAATGAGGGAGAGAGAGATAGATAGGAGAGAAATAACAAAAGACAGACAATGAGGAGAGAGAGATAGATAGGGAGAGAGATAACAAAAGACAGACAATGAGGGAGAGAGAGATAGATAGGGAGAGAATAACAAAAGACAGACAATGAGGGAGAGAGATAGATAGGGAGAGAAATAACAAAAGACAGACAATGAGGGAGAGAGAGATAGATAGGGAGAGAGATAACAAAAGACAGACAATGAGGGAGAGAGAGATAGATAGGGAGAGAAATAACAAAAGACAGACAATGAGGGAGAGAGAGATAGATAGGGAGAGAAATAACAAAAGACAGACAATGAGGGAGAGAGAGATAGATAGGGAGAGAAATAACAAAAGACAATGAGGGAGAGAGAGATAGATAGGGAGAGAAATAACAAAAGACAGACAATGAGGGAGAGAGAGATAGATAGGGAGAGAAATAACAAAAGACAGACAATGAGGGAGAGAGAGATAGATAGGGAGAGAGATAACAAAAGACAGACAATGAGGGAGAGAGAGATAGATAGGGAGAGAAATAACAAAAGACAGACAATGAGGGAGAGAGATAGATAGGGAGAGAAATAACAAAAGACAGACAATGAGGGAGAGATAGATAGGGAGAGAAATAACAAAAGACAGACAATGAGGGAGAGAGAGATAGATAGGGAGAGAAATAACAAAAGACAGACAATGAACAAAAGACAGACAATGAGGGAGAGAGAGATAGATAGGAGAGAAATAACAAAAGACAGACAATGAGGGAGAGAGAGATAGATAGGGAGAGAGATAACAAAAGACAGACAATGAGGGAGAGAGAGATAGATAGGGAGAGAGATAACAAAAAGACAGACAATGAGGGAGAGAGAGATAGATAGGGAGAGAAATAACAAAAGACAGACAATGAGGGAGAGAGAGATAGATAGGGAGAGAGATAACAAAAGACAGACAATGAGGGAGAGAGAGATAGATAGGGAGAGAGATAACAAAAAGACAGACAATGAGGGAGAGAGAGATAGATAGGAGAGACAAAAGACAGACAATGAGGGAGAGAGAGATAGATAGGGAGAGAGATAACAAAAGACAGACAATGAGGGAGAGAGAGATAGATAGAGAGAGATAACAAAAGACAGACAATGAGGGAGAGAGAGATAGATAGGGAGAGATAACAAAAGACAGACAATGAGGGAGAGAGATAGATAGAGGGAGAGAGATAACAAAAGACAGACAATGAGGGAGAGAGAGATAGATAGGGAGAGAGATAACAAAAGACAGACAATGAGGGAGAGAGAGATAGATAGAGAGATAACAAAAGACAGACAATGAGAGAGATAACAAAAGACAGACAATGAGGGAGAGAGAGATAGATAAGAGAGATAACAAAAGACAGACAATGAGGGAGAGAGAGATAGATAGGGAGAGAGATAACAAAAGACAGACAATGAGGGAGAGAGAGATAGATAGGGAGAGAGATAACAAAAGACAGACAATGAGGGAGAGAGAGATAGATAGGGAGAGAAATAACAAAAGACAGACAATGAGGGAGAGAGAGAGATAGATAGGGAGAGAAATAACAAAAGACAGACAATGAGGGAGAGAGAGATAGATAGGGAGAGAGATAACAAAAGACAGACAATGAGGGAGAGAGAGATAGATAGGGAGAGAAATAACAAAAGACAGACAATGAGGGAGAGAGAGATAGATAGGGAGAGAGATAACAAAAGACAGACAATGAGGGAGAGAGAGATAGATAGGGAGAGATAACAAAAAGACAGACAATGAGGGAGATAGATAGGAGAGAGATAACAAAAGACAGACAATGAGGGAGAGAGAGATAGATAGGGAGAGAGATAACAAAAGACAGACAATGAGGGAGAGAGAGATAGATAGGGAGAGAGATAACAAAAGACAGACAATGAGGGAGAGAGAGATAGATAGGGAGAGAGATAACAAAAGACAGACAATGAGGGAGAGAGAGATAGATAGGGAGAGAGATAACAAAAGACAGACAATGAGGGAGAGAGAGATAGATAGGGAGAGAGATAACAAAAAGACAGACAATGAGGGAGAGAGAGATAGATAGGGAGAGAGATAACAAAAGACAGACAATGAGGAGAGAGAGATAGATAGGGAGAGAGATAACAAAAGACAGACAATGAGGGAGAGAGAGATAGATAGGGAGAGAGATAACAAAAGACAGACAATGAGGAGAGAGAGATAGATAGGGAGAGAAATAACAAAAGACAGACAATGAGGGAGAGAGAGATAGATAGGGAGAGAAATAACAAAAGACAGACAATGAGGGAGAGAGAGATAGATAGGGAGAGAGATAACAAAAGACAGACAATGAGGGAGAGAGAGATAGATAGGGAGAGAAATAACAAAAGACAGACAATGAGGGAGAGAGAGATAGATAGGGAGAGAGATAACAAAAGACAGACAATGAGGGAGAGAGAGATAGATAGGGAGAGAGATAACAAAAGACAGACAATGAGGGAGAGAGAGATAGATAGGGAGAGAGATAACAAAAGACAGACAATGAGGGAGAGAGAGATAGATAGGGAGAGAGATAACAAAAGACAGACAATGAGGGAGAGAGAGATAGATAGGGAGAGAGATAACAAAAGACAGACAATGAGGGAGAGAGAGATAGATAGGGAGAGAAATAACAAAAGACAGACAATGAGGAGAGAGATAGATAGGGAGAGAGATAACAAAAGACAGACAATGAGGAGAGAGAGATAGATAGGGAGAGAGATAACAAAAGACAGACAATGAGGGAGAGAGAGATAGATAGGGAGAGAGATAACAAAAGACAGACAATGAGGGAGAGAGAGATAGATAGGGAGAGAAATAACAAAAGACAGACAATGAGGGAGAGAGAGATAGATAGGGAGAGAGATAACAAAAGACAGACAATGAGGGAGAGAGAGATAGATAGGAGAGATAACAAAAGACAGACAATGAGGGAGAGAGAGATAGATAGGGAGAGAGATAACAAAAGACAGACAATGAGGGAGAGAGAGATAGATAGGGAGAGATAACAAAAGACAGACAATGAGGGAGAGAGAGATAGATAGGGAGAGAGATAACAAAAGACAGACAATGAGGGAGAGAGAGATAGATAGGGAGAGAGATAACAAAAGACAGACAATGAGGGAGAGAGAGATAGATAGGGAGAGAGATAACAAAAGACAGACAATGAGGGAGAGAGAGATAGATAGGGAGAGATAACAAAAGACAGACAATGAGGGAGAGAGAGATAGATAGGGAGAGAGATAACAAAAGACAGACAATGAGGGAGAGAGAGATAGATAGGGAGAGAAATAACAAAAGACAGACAATGAGGGAGAGAGAGATAGATAGGGAGAGAGATAACAAAAGACAGACAATGAGGGAGAGAGAGATAGATAGGGAGAGAGATAACAAAAGACAGACAATGAGGGAGAGAGAGATAGATAGGGAGAGAGATAACAAAAGACAGACAATGAGGGAGAGAGAGATAGATAGGGAGAGAAATAACAAAAGACAGACAATGAGGAGAGAGAGATAGATAGGAGAGAGATAACAAAAGACAGACAATGAGGGAGAGAGAGATAGATAGGGAGAGAGATAACAAAAGACAGACAATGAGGGAGAGAGAGATAGATAGGGAGAGAGATAACAAAAGACAGACAATGAGGGAGAGAGAGATAGATAGGGAGAGAATAACAAAAGACAGACAATGAGGGAGAGAGAGATAGATAGGGAGAGAGATAACAAAAGACAGACAATGAGGGAGAGAGAGATAGATAGGGAGAGAGATAACAAAAGACAGACAATGAGGGAGAGAGAGATAGATAGGGAGAGAGATAACAAAAGACAGACAATGAGGGAGAGAGAGATAGATAGGGAGAGAGAGATAGATAGGGAGAGAGAGATAGATAGGGAGAGAGAGATAGATAGGGAGAGAGAGATAGATAGGGAGAGAGAGATAGATAGGGAGAGAGGAAGAAAGCAAGTAACATAGAAAGAAAGAGAAAACGAGAGGGAAAGAGAAAGAGAGAGAAAGGAGAAACAGGAAGTCAGGTCATTTTGGCAAATGATGCGTCTCGTATCGTTTGTTTGTAATGTCACACACACCGTAGCTCCACACATCACTCTGGTGTGTGAACTTCCTGTAGTGAATACACTCCAACGCCATCCACTTAATGGGCATCTAGAGAGAGAGAGAGAGAAAGGGAGAGAGAGAGAGAGAGAGAGAGCGGGGGGAGGGGAGTGAGAGTGCGAGAGAGAGAACAAGAGAAAGAGAAAGAGAGTGAGAGGGGGATGAGAGAGAGAGACAGGGGGAGAGAGAGAAAGAGAGCGAGACAGAGGGGGATGAGAGAGAGAGATGAGAGGGAGGGGATGAGAGAGACAAAGGGAGAGGTGAAGAGAGAGAGAAGGATTATTCACTCTAGTGCACTGATGATACAAATGTCAAGAGAGAACAGAGAAGTGTTGGTGAATGTTTCCTCTCCAACCTAAAACTCTCTGATTCATCATCATGCATCAGATGGAAAGGTTGTGTGGGTCTATGTAGAAAAATAGATTCTCTGTTTTCATATTCCTGGTAGAACTGACCTTAACACTTTTAACAGTTAATACCATCTACATTCTAATCCTAGTCAAGAATTGAGTAGCCTCCTTCCATTATGTTCCATTCATATCCATGGCAGGAATTGAAATGAAATGAAACAGTCTTCCAAATATGAAGGTCAGCTTTCATTATGTGCATGATCTTGGATCCAAGGCTGACTACTGCATGTTGCAAGGCATTTTCTGGGATGGACAGTGATATGCCAGTGTTACACTTGTTACAGTGGAATGTACAACATGTCAACATTGGCCGTCATAGCAACCAGTACCACATCATGTGATTTTCTTCTGGACTGGAGGACCCAATAACCCCCAGCAGGTAGGTACACTGTGGAAACCTATTACCTACTAGAACATGACCGGTATTATATCCTGTCTATATAACAGGGTTTCATATCTCAATCTCTTCTCTACTGCAACTTCAAGAGGAAAATGAAACACACTTGTTTTCAATGGTATTCAGTGCATTCAGAAAGTATTCAGACCCCTCGACTCTTTCCACATTTTGTTACGTTACAGCCTTATTCAAAAATGAATTTTAAAAAACTTTTTCCTCAACCATCTACACACAATACTCCATCATGACATCACAATAGCCCATCATGACATCACAATACCCCATCATGACGAAGTGAAAACAGGTTTTCAGACATTTTTGCAAATGTTTTAAAATAAAAATGGTTGCTGATAATGTGCCTCTGTACGCCTATGTAGACATTCCATAAAAAAATCAGCCGTTTCCAGCTACAATAGTCATTTACAACATTAACAATGTCTACACTGTATATCTGATCAATTTGATGTCTTTCAAAAACAAGGACATTTCTAAATGACCCCAAACTTTTAAACGGTAGTGTATATATTAATCAATGGTTTACATTAAACATTTAGATGTGATTCTGTACACACACACACACACACACACACACACACACACACACACACACACACACACACACACACACGCACACACACACACACGCAAACACACACGCAAACACAAACACACACACACACACCTTGCCCCCGTCAGCGTTATACTCTTTCTCGTCGACGTCCAGCAGTCTGGCCAGGCCAAAGTCAGTGATCTTGATGTGGTTGGGGGACTTGACCAGAACATTACGGGCTGCCAGATCTCTGTGGACCAGCCTTCTCTCCTCCAGATACATCATACCCTGGGATGGTGGTAGAGAGAGAGAGAGAGAGAGAGAGAAAGAGAAAGAGAGAGGAGGGAGAGAGAGAGAGAGAGAGAAAGAGAGGGGAGGGAGAGAGAGAGGGAGAGAGAATGGGGAGAGAGATAGCGAGAGGAGAGAGAGGGGGAGAGGAGAGAGAGAGAGAGAGGAGGAAGGGAGAGGGGAGAGAGATAGAGAGAGGAAAGAGGAGATAGAGAGACAGAGTGAGAGAGAGAGAGACAAATAGAGAGAGAGGGGGGAGAGGAGAGATAGATATAGGATAGAGTAGATAGAGAGAGAGAGAACGACAGCGAGAGAGGGAGGGAGAGAGCGAGAGAGAGATTGACAGCGAGATAGGGAGGGAGAGAGAAATACACAATTTTTCTGATTGTGTATTGCCATTTCCATCACAATCATCATCATCATCATCATCATCATCATCATCATCATCACAATCATTATCATCACAATCCTTATCAACATCAACACCACCACCACCATCATTCTCTCTTCTCCCTGCCCTGCGCTGTTCTCCCTGCCCTGTTCTCCCTACCCTGGTCTCCCGGCCCTGTCCTGCCCTGTTCTCCCTGCCCTGCCCTGTTCTCCCTGCCCTGTTCTCCCGGCCCTGTCCTGCCCTGTTCTCCCTACCCTGGTCGCCCGGCCCTGTCCTGCCCTGTTCTCCCTACCCTGGTCTCCTGGCCCTGTCCTGCCCTGTTCTCCCTACCCTGGTCACCCGGCCTTGTCCTGCCCTGTTCCCCTACCCTGGTCTCCCGGCCCTGTCCTGCCCTGTTCTCCCTGCCCTGCCCTGTTCTCCCTGACAGACTGGGACAGGAGGTGTGTTAGGGAGAGTGACCCTGACAGACTGGGACAGGAGGTGTGTTAGGGAGAGTGACCCTGACAGACCGGGACAGGAGGTGTTGGGACAGGAGGTGTATGAACCTCGCCTTCACACACACACCTCCCAATCCACACACCACCCAGTCCACACACCTCTCAATCCACACACCTCCCAGTCCACACACCGCCCAGTCCACACACCGCCCAGTCCACACACCGCCCAGTCCACATACCGCCCAGTCCACACACCTCCCATCCACACACCGCCCAGTCCACACACCTCCCATCCACACACCGCCCAGTCCACACACCTCCCAGTCCACACACCTCCCACACCGCCCAGTCCACACACCTCCCATCCACACACCACCCAGTCCACACACCTCCCATCCACACACCGCCCAGTCCACACACCTCCCAGTCCACACACCGCCCAGTCCACACACCTCCCATCCACATACCGCCCAGTCCACACACCTCCCATCCACACACCGCCCAGTCCACACACTCCCATCCACCATGTGTCTTGTCCACACACCTCCCAGTCCACACATGCCCAGTCCAATACCTCCCTCTGATTCCACATCACAGAATGTACCCTGCAGACCATGACAATAATAAGACAGGGCCTACATTTAGAATGTACTGCATACCGAAAATAATCACCTAGGTTTAGAATGTACTGTACTGTGTAATGTGTGGCCATATCTTGTACTATTTACTAGAACTGTACTGTGTATACTATGTGTAATAATCCATGAAATATCACCTACTATTTAGAATGTACTGCATACCGTGTAATAATCCTATCACCTACTATTTAGAATGTACTGCATACCGTGTAATAATCCTATCACCTACTATTTAGAATGTACTGCATACTGTGTAATAATCCTATCACCTACTATTTAGAATGTACTGCATACTAAGTGTAATAATCCTATCACCTACTATTTAGAATGTACTGCATACCGTGTAATAATCCTATCACCTACTATTTAGAATAGGTACTACATACTCGTGCATCACCTACTGATTTAGAATCTACTGCATACCGTGTAATAATCCTATCACCTACTATTTAGAATCTACTGCATACCGACTAATAATCCTATCACCTACTATTTAGAATCTACTGCATACCGGTAATAATCCTATCACCTACTATTTAGAATCTACTGCATACCGTGTAATAATCCTATCACCTACTATTTAGAATCTACTGCATACCGTGTAATAATCCTATCACCTACTATTTAGAACGTACTACTTAGTAAGAATGTATACTCTTACCAACATACTCCTCCATACTGAGAATGTATACTCTTACCAACATACTCCTCCATACTGAGAATGTCAACAGATGCGTACCTGCTTTGTTATCCATTATTTATTCATGTTGGTACAGCCCGTCCCCTATCTGATTTAGAACGTAGGTACAGGTATTCAGACTCATGTTGGTACAGCCCGTCCCCTATCTGATTTAGAACGTAGGTACAGGTATTCAGACTCACGTTGGTACAGCCCGTCCCCTATCTGATTTAGTACGTAGGTACAGGTATTCAGACTCATGTTGGTACAGCCGGTCCCCTATCTGATTTAGAAACTAGGTACAGGTATTCAGACTCATGTTGGTACAGCCCGTCCCCTATCTGATTTAGAACGTAGGTATGTTATTCAGACTCATGTTGGTACAGCCCGTCCCCTATCTGATTTAGAACGTAGGTATGTTATTCAGACTCATGTTGGTACAGCCCGTCCCCTATCTGATTTAGAACGTAGGTACAGGTATTCAGACTCACGTTGGTACAGCCTGTACCCTATCTGATTTAGATCGTAGGTACAGGTATTCAGACTCATGTTGGTACAGCCCGTCCCCTATCTGATTTAGAACGTAGGTACAGGTATTCAGACTCATGTTTGTACAGCCTGTCCCCTATCTGATTTAGAACGTAGGTACAGGTATTCAGACTCACGTTGGTACAGCCCATCCCCTATCTGATTTAGAACGTAGGTACAGGTATTCAGACTCATGTTGGTACAGCCCGTCCCCAATCTGATTTAGTACGTAGGTATGTTATTCAGACTCATGTTGGTACAGCCCGTCCCCTATCTGATTTAGAACATAGGTACAGGTATTCAGACTTGACCTGTGTGTATGTAGAGGACAGACTTAAAGTGGGATTGTGTGTGTGTGTGTTTGTGTGTGTGTATGTCACACCCTGAATTGTTTGTGTGTGTTTGCGTATCTTTGACACACTCCCACTACAGCGTCATACATGTTTCTACCTGCTCTCACAGTCTCACGTTAGAATAAGACGTTCATACATGTTTCTACCTGCTCTCACAGTCTCACGTTAGAATAAGAAGTTCATACATGTTTCTCAAAAGTCAAATTTCAAAGTGTTTAAGATTAAGTTCCGGCATTAACTCTGAATGATTAAGGTTAGGCATTAACTCTGAATGGTTTGAGGTTAGGCATTAACTCTGAATGGTTAAGGTTAGTCATTAACTCTGAATGGTTAAGGTTAGGCATTAACTCTGAATGGTTAAGGTTAGACATTAACTCTGAATGGTTAAGGTTAGACATTAACTCTGAATGGTTAAGGTTAGGCATTAACTCTGAATGGTTAAGGTTAGGCATTAACTCTGAATGGTTAAGGTTAGGCATTAACTCTGAATGGTTAAGGTTAGTCATTAACTCTGAATGGTTAAGGTTAGGCATTAACTCTGAATGGTTAAGGTTAGACATTAACTCTGAATGGTTAAGGTTAGGCATTAACTCTGAATGGTTAAGGTTAGACATTAACTCTGAATGGTTAAGGTTAGACATTAACTCTGAATGGTTAAGGTTAGACATTAACTCTGAATGGTTAAGGTACGGGCTAAGGTCTGGGATAGGTTTAAAACAAAACTATCAAAATTGGATGGAAACTTGTAAACTTTGGCACCAGATGATTACCTTTGGCAGATGTTTACACCCTAGTAAAACCCAAACCTACTAGAAGGTAACAGCGGTCACTGCTGCCCCCCGAGTGTCTGGTTTCTACGTCATCTCCCAACGTCCTCACACATGGATGGACATCGAATTCTGACCTGTATGACAGGTGACCTGGCTGTAATGTTTACAGCTAACCTTGTCACGGTTCGACAGAATGCATCGGAATATCAAGCTCCCCTCAATGTGTATACACGGACTGCAATTGGGCCTATTATCAAGATGGTTAGTCATTGGAGAAAATTGATGTCCTGCCAACACATTAATGTTGATGACAAAGCCCAATGAGCGAAGCTGTG
>NW_024608677.1:50000-52500 GCF_018296145.1 Oncorhynchus tshawytscha | reverse complement strand
CACGCACGCACACACGCACACACGCACGCACGCACGCACGCACGCACGCACGCACGCACACACACACACACACACACACACACACACACACACACACACACACACACACACACACACACACACACACACACACACACACACACACACACACACACACACACGCAAACACCATGCTGAGGCCCTAACGCCACATACACACACACACACACACCTTCCCTCTCACACACACACACACACACACACACACACACCTTCCCTCTCACACACACACACACACACACACACACACACACCTTCCCTCTCTCACACACACACACAACTCTGATTATCAGCCATTGGGGAGCCACTGATCACACACCCCTCCCCATCACTGACCTTGGAGAGTGTGTCTTCATGTCACAGTACTGTTCTAATGTCCCTCAACGAACCAGGTAAACAAGCCTGTTTCTGTTCAGACAGTATTTAACAAGGAACCAGGTAAACAAGCCTGTTTCTGTTCAGACAGTATTTAACAAGGAACCAGGTAAACAAGCCTGCTTCTGTTCAGACAGTATTTAACAAGGAACCAGGTAAACAAGCCTGTTTCTGTTCAGACAGTATTTAACAAGGAACCAGGTAAACAAGCCTGTTTCTGTTCAGACAGTATTTAACAAGGAACCAGGTAAACAAGCCTGCTTCTGTTCAGACAGTATTTAACAAGGAACCAGGTAAACAAGCTTGTTTCTGTTCAGACAGTATTTAACAAGGAACCAGGTAAACAAGCCTGCTTCTGTTCAGACAGTATTTAACAAGGAACCAGGTAAACAAGCCTGTTTCTGTTCAGACAGTATTTAACAAGGAACCAGGTAAACAAGCCTGTTTCTGTTCAGACAGTATTTAACAAGGAACCAGGTAAACAAGCCTGTTTCTGTTCAGACAGTATTTAACAAGGAACCAGGTAAACAAGCCTGTTTCTGTTCAGACAGTATTTAACAAGGAACCAGGTAAACAAGCCTGTTTCTGTTCAGACAGTATTTAACAAGGAACCAGGTAAACAAGCCTGCTTCTGTTCAGACAGTATTTAACAAGGAACCAGGTAAACAAGCCTGTTTCTGTTCAGACAGTATTTAACAAGGAACCAGGTAAACAAGCCTGTTTCTGTTCAGACAGTATTTAACAAGGAACCAGGTAAACAAGCCTGTTTCTGTTCAGACAGTATTTAACAAGGAACCAGGTAAACAAGCCTGCTTCTGTTCAGACAGTATTTAACAAGGAACCAGGTAAACAAGCCTGCTTCTGTTCAGACAGTATTTAACAAGGAACCAGGTAAACAAGCCTGCTTCTGTTCAGACAGTATTTAACAAGGAACCAGGTAAACAAGCCTGTTTCTGTTCAGACAGTATTTAACAAGGAACCAGGTAAACAAGCCTGTTTCTGTTCAGACAGTATTTAACAAGGAACCAGGTAAACAAGCCTGTTTCTGTTCAGACAGTATGTGAGACTTTAACTAGAGAAGTTAAAAGGGGCAACAAGAACACAATACTTGATCGCAATTTGAATCCTGGTGAATCAGTATTTGTCCATTTTCTATTCATATTCTGAATATGAATCTCTGGTGAAGGCAGAAAGGCTGGTATGTACGTTTAATTAACTAGCAGTGTGTTTTTCATTTATTTAAAGGGTAGGGTTCTTAAAAGGGTATGTACCATAAACGTAACCACATGTAAAATGTGGATTGGCATTAGAATCATCATCAAAAGTCCCAATGGAAAGTTACACCACACTTATTTTTCGAGTTATTACATAAAACGGATCAGAATTCCAAAGAATGCCGAAGTCATGTCGGAAAAAGTTTTTTTTCTGTGGTGTGATGTAATATGGAGGCCCCGGCAAGCCAGCCTATTCCCTGTACTGTAAATTCCAACATAAATAACTTAAAATGTGTAAACCAAATCTGTTTCAATTTCATTTTCAGCCAACTTACAAACAAATATGAATGTATTGTTTACAAATCAACTTGCAAGGTTGCTAGCCAACTAGCCTGCTAACGTCAAATCAAATCAAATCAAATCACTAGCCACTTTAACTATGCCACTTTGTTTACATACTCATCTCATATGTATATACTGTACTCGATATCAGCTACTGTATCTTGCCTATGCTGCTCTGTACCATCACTCATTCATATATCCTTATGTACATATTCTTTATCCCCTTACACTGTGTATAAGACAGTAGTTTTGGAATTGTTAGTTAGATTACTTGTTGGTTATTACTGCATTGTCGGAACTAGAAGCACAAGCATTTCGCTACACTCGCATTAACATCTGCTAACCATGTGTATGTGACAAATAAAATTTGATTTGTGTGAAACTGCTAACGTTAGCACTACACGCCTGCTAAAGTGAGTACCCTACCAGCATGCTAACATTACATTAGCACTGAATGAGTCAGCCAGTTGCTACCAACACCTAGCTTACACTACATTAAAGTAAAGCAATGTTTTGGAAATACATAACGC
>NW_024608677.1:40000-42500 GCF_018296145.1 Oncorhynchus tshawytscha | reverse complement strand
GCGTGAGTTGGGGTGGGCAGTCTAGGTTTGTTTTTCTATGTTTGGTTTCTGTGTTCGGCCTAGTATGGTTCTCAATCAGAGACAGGTGTCGTTAGTTGGATCTGATTGAGAATCATACTTAGGTAGCCTGGGTTTCACTTTTGGTTTGTGGGTGTTTGTTTCCGTGTGAGTGTTTGGGCCACACGGTACCGTTTCCGGTTTTGTAAATTCACGTCATCGTTTATTGTTTTGATTCAGTGTTGAGTGCTTTCTTTAATTAAAATCATCATGAACACTTGATGCTATATACAGTTATAGTGGTTAAGAGAGAGATGGAAAGAGAGACCGAGAGAGAGCGAGAGAGAGAGGTAAAGAGAGAGAGAGAGAGAGAGAGAGAGAGAGAGAGAGAGAGAGAGAGAGAGAGAAAGAGAGAGAGAGGGGAAAGAGAGAGAGAGAGAGACAGAGAGAGAGAAAGAGAGAGAGAGAGGGAAAGAGAGAGAGAGAGAGGGGGAGAGAGAGAGAGAGAGAGACAGAGAGAGAGAAAGAGAGGGAAAGAGAGAGAGAGAGAGAGAGAGAGAGAGAGAGAGAGAGAGAGAGAGAGAGAGAGAGAGAGAGAGGGGTAAAGAGAGAGGGGGTAAAAGAGAGAGAGAGAGAGAGAGAGAGAGAGAGAGGGGGAGAGGGGGGGGAGAGAGAGAATGCAAAATTGCATATCCCAACTCAGCAACCCAAGGTGGCCACAGCTGGGTGGCTGGCTGGCTGGCTGGGTGGCTGGGTGTTTTGTATGTGTGTGGATATTAATGTGCGTGTGTGTATATGTACTCATTTGGATTCAAGGACTGTGCGGGAGATAGAGATCAGATGAAGAATGAGGGTTAGAGAAGAAGCGAGGGAGCAACAGAGGGAGAGATGGAGAGCAGGATGGAGGGATGGGTGGAGGAGAGGAAGGACTTAAGGCAGTGCTAATGAGGCCGAAGGAGATGTGTTTGCTCAGCAGAGAGAGAGAGAGAGAGAAGAGAGAGAGAAGGTAGAGAATGACACCGAGGGGCCTGTAAACCCAAGCAGATTGGATATCCACCACTGAGTTAGTGAGGAGCCAACCCTCTGAGGGGCCAACAGCACTATGCAAATCCTCCACACACACACACAACACACACACACACACACACGCACACAACACACACACACACACACGCACGCACGCACGCACACACACACACACACACGTACACCCTCCACAAACGAATCAGAGATCACTGGCAAAAAGTCAGGAGCATATACAGTACTTTACTTTTGACTGACTAATCAAAGAAGAGGAGGAGGTAGAGGGAGGTGGATGGAGGAGGTGGAGGGAGGAGGGAGAAGGGAGGAGAGAGAAGAGAGGAGGGAAGAGGTGGAGGGGGAGATGGAGGGAGGGGAGATGAGGAAGGAGGGAGGAGGTGGAGGGAGGACAGATGAGGAGGTGGCAGGAGGAGTGATGAGGAAGGAGGGAGGAAGAGAAGGAGGGAGATGGAGGGAGGAGTGATGAGGAAGGAGGGAGGAAGAGGAGGGAGGAGTGATGAGGAAGGAGGGAGGAGTGGAGGGAGGAGATGGTGGGAGGAAGCGGAGGGAGGAGGGAGGAGGGAGGGGCTGGAGGGAGGAGAGATGAGGAAGGAGGTGGCAGGAGGAGAGATAAGGAAGGAGGGAGGAGGTGGAGGGAGGAGAGATGAGGAAGGAGGGAGGAAGTGTAGGGAGGAGAGAGGAGAGAGGAGGGAGGGGGAGGGGCTGGAGGGAGGAGAGATGAGGAAGGAGGTGGAGGGAGGAGAGATAAGGAAGGAGGGAGGAGGTGGAGGGAGGAGAGATGAGAAAGGAGGGAAGAGGTAGAGGAGGGAGGATGTGCATGTGCTGATAATGAAAGTAAATCAAGTGGTGGACAGGAGATGCAGCAGATGGAAGCTATGCCGCTACAGAGGAATTTAGCATGGAGAATATGCTGCTACACTAACTAGAGGAAGTTAACATGGAGGATATGCTGCTACACTAACTAGAGGAATTTAGCATGGAGAATATGCTGCTACACTAACTAGAGGAAGTTAACATGGAGAATATGCTGCTACACTAACTAGAGGAAGTTAACATGGAGGATATGCTGCTACACTAATTAGAGGAAGTTAACATGGAGGATATGCTGCTACACTAACTAGAGGAAGTTAACATGGAGAATATGCTGCTACACTAACTAGAGGAAGTTAACATGGAGAATATGCTGCTACACTAACTAGAGGAAGTTAACATGGAGGATATGCTGCTACACTAACTAGAGGAAGTTAGCATGGGGGATATGCTACTACACTAACTAGAGGAAGTTAACATGGAGGATATGCTACTATGCTAACTAGAGAAAGTTAACATGAAGGATATGCTGCTATGCTAACTAGAAGTAGTTAGCATTGAGGCTATGCTGCTACGCTAACTAAATGAACTTAGCATGGACGTTATGCTGCTATGCTATTTAGAGGAGGTTAGCATGGAGGCTATGCTGCTA
>NW_024608677.1:0-30000 GCF_018296145.1 Oncorhynchus tshawytscha | reverse complement strand
CCTCCACCTTACCCCATCGTCCTTCTTACCCCATCCCCTATCCTACCACATCCTCTATCCCCAACCCCATACTCTATCCTACCCCATCCTTTAACCCTTACCCAATCCTCTAACCCCTACCCTATCCTATAACCCCTATCCCATCCCATCCTCTAACCCTTACCCTATCCTATAACCCCTATCCCATCCTCTAACCCTTACCCCATCCTCTAACCCTTACCCAATCCTCAACCCCTACCCCATCCCATAACCCCTACCCCAGCCTCTATCCTACCCCAACCTCTAACCCTACCCCATTTTATAATCCCTACCCCATCCTCTAACGCTACCCCATCCTATAATCCCTACCCCATCCTCTAAGCCTACCCCATCCTATAATACCCCCATCCTCTAACCCTACCCCATCCTATAATCCCTACCCCAACCTCTAACCTTTCCCCATCCCCTACCCCATCCTCTACCTACCCCATCCTCTAACCCCTATCCAATCCTCTAACCCCTACCCAATCCTCTAACCCCTACCCCATCCTCGATTCCATAATCCTCTACCCCACCCTATCCTCTAAACCCCAAACCCCATCCTCTATCCTACCCCATCCTCTATCCTACCACATCCTACCCCATCCTCTGTCCTACCCCATCCTCTATCCCACCCCATCATCTATCCTACACCATCCTCTATCCAACCCCATACTCTATCCTACCCCATCCTTTAACCCTTACCCAATCCTCTAACCCCTACCCTATCCTATAACCCCTATCCCATCCTCTAACCCTTACCCTATCCTATAACCCCTATCCCATCCTCTAACCCTTACCCCATCCTCTAACCCTTACCCAATCCTCAACCCCTACCCCATCCCATAACCCCTACCCCAGCCTCTATCCTACCCCAACCTCTAACCCTACCCCATTTTATAATCCCTACCCCATCCTCTAACGCTACCCCATCCTATAATCCCTACCCCATCCTCTAAGCTACCCCATCCTATAATACATACCCCATCCTCTAACCCTACCCCATCCTATAATCCCTACCCCAACCTCTAACCTTTCCCCATCCTATAATCCCTACCCCATCCTCTATTCTCTACCCCATCCTCTAACCCCTATCCAATCCTCTAACCCCTACCCAATCCTCTAACCCCTACCCCATCCTCGATTCCATACCCCATCCTCTACCCCTACCCTATCCTCTATCCAACCCCAAACCCCATCCTCTATCCTACCCCATCCTCTATCCTACCACATCCTCTGTCCTACCCCATCCTCTATCCCACCCCATCATCTATCCTACACCATCCTCTATCCTACCCCATCCTCTATCCTACCCCCAACCCAGGCTTGGCTCAAAGGCAAGTCAAGGGCTTCTACCTCCTCTCCCTCTGTCCTCTGTCCTCTTCCCTGCATACCCTCTACCCAGTGATCCAGACAAGACTGTATGCCATATAAACACCTGGTGATGTGAACAGACCTGGTGCATTAGACTACATGCCAGGCATTAAGCAGGGGGGTTCTGGGCTGAACTGATCAACCTGACTAGACTGAGGTTTCAGAAGATGGAATGAGCTCAACTAATACCTCAGAGAAGACAATAGTATATGTGTGTAATACACACACGAACACACACACACGAACACACACACACACACACACACACACACACACACAACACACACACACACACACACACACACACACACACACACACACACACACACACACAGCTGTGGTGTAATACTCACGTCCATGAACTCCACGTTTGCTTTGGGCCCCGTAACTTCATTCAGGATCTTTATGGCCACTGGGATCTTTACTGTCTCTCCCTCTGGGACCCAGATACCCTGAAATACACAGGCACTGAGAGTTACCACTGCTAAACACAAACTCCTATGGACATATCGACACACTTTAACACACTGAAAGGAGACACATAAACCATTCCCACAATCTCAGAGAATAGAAGCAATGTCAGAAATAATGAAAAAAGACAGTCATACACAGTATTACACACAGTCATACACAGTATTACACAGAGTCATACACAGTATTACACACTCATACACAGTATTACACGCAGTCATACACAGTATTACACACTCATACACAGTATTACACACAGTCATACACAGTATTACACACAGTCATACACAGTATTACACACAGTCATACACAGTATTACACACAGTCATACACAGTATTACACACAGTCATACACAGTATTACACAGTATTACACACAGTCATACACAGTATTACATACAGTATTACACACAGTCATACACAGTATTACACACAGTATTACACACAGTCATACACAGTATTACACACAGTCATACACAGTATACACACAGTCATACACAGTATTACACACAGTCATACACAGTATTACACACTCATACACAGTATTACACACAGTCATACACAGTATTACACACAGTCATACACAGTATTACACACTCATACTCAGTATTACACACAGTCATACACAGTATTACACACTCATACACAGTATTACACACAGTCATACACAGTATTACACACTCATACACAGTATTACACGCAGTCATACACAGTATTACACACTCATACACAGTATTACACAGTCATACATAGTATTACACACAGTCATACACAGTATTACACACAGTCATACACAGTATTACACACAGTCATACACAGTATTACACACTCATACACAGTATTACACACAGTCATACACAGTATTACACACTCATACACAGTATTACACACAGTCATACACAGTATTACACACTCATACACAGTATTACACACAGTCATACACAGTATTACACACTCATACACAGTATTACACACTCATACACAGTATTACACACAGTCATACACAGTATTACACACAGTCATACACAGTATTACACACAATCATACACAGTATTACACACAGTCATACACAGTATTACACACAGTCATACACAGTATTACACACTCATACACAGTATTACACACAGTCATGCACAGTATTACACACAGTCATACACAGTATTACACACAGTCAAACACAGTATTACACACAGTCATACACAGTCATACACAGTATTACACACAGTCATATACAGTATTACACACAGTCATACACAGTATTACACACAGTCATACACAGTATTACACAGTATTACACACAGTCATACACAGTATTACACAGTATTACACACAGTCATACACAGTATTACACACAGTCATACACAGTATTACACAGTCATACACAGTATTACACACAGTCATACACAGTATTACACACAGTCATACACAGTATTACACACAGTCATACACAGTATTACACACAGTCAAACACAGTATTACACACAGTCATACACAGTATTACACACAGTCATACACAGTATTACACACAGTCATACACAGTATTACACACAGTCATACACAGTATTACACAGTATTACACACAGTCATACACAGTATTACACACAGTATTACACACAGTCATACACAGTATTACACAGTCATACATAGTATTACACACAGTCATACACAGTATTACACACAGTCATGCACAGTATTACACACAGTCATACACAGTATTACACACAGTCATACACAGTATTACACACTCATACACAGTATTACACACAGTCATACACAGTATTACACACTCATACACAGTATTACACACTCATACACAGTATTACACACAGTCATACACAGTATTACACACTCATACACAGTATTACACACAGTCATACACAGTATTACACACTCATACACAGTATTACACACTCATACACAGTATTACACACAGTCATACACAGTATTACACACTCATACACAGTATTACACACTCATACACAGTATTACACACTCATACACAGTATTACACACAGTCATACACAGTATTACACACTCATACACAGTATTACACACTCATTCACAGTATTACACACAGTCATACACAGTATTAAGACACAGTCACACTGTCATCCATCATATCAGGACAGAACCATGAACCAAAAATAATTACAGGCAAAATAATTACAGGCAAAATAAGGAAAGGCACAATCACAAACAGAGGCACACTCACAAACAGAGGCACACTCACAAACAGAGGCACAATCACAAACAGAGGCACAATCACAAACAGAGGCACACTCACAAACAGAGGCACACTCACAAACAGAGGCACACTCACAAACAGAGGCACACTCACAAACAGAGGCACACTCACAAACAGAGGCACACTCACAAACAGAGGCACACACTCACAAACAGAGGCACACTCACAAACAGAGGCACACTCACAAACAGAGGCACACTCACAAACAGAGGCACACTCACAAACAGAGGCACACTCACAAACAGAGGCACACTCACAAACAGAGGCACACTCACAAACAGAGGCACACTCACAAACAGAGGCACACTCACAAACAGAGGCACAATCACAAACAGAGGCACAATCACAAACAGAGGCACACAAACAGAGGCACACTCACAAACAGAGGCACACTCATCACAAACAGAGGCACACTCACAAACAGAGGCACACTCACAAACAGAGGCACAATCACAAACAGAGGCACACACAAACAGAGGCACACTCACAAACAGAGGCACACTCTCACAAACAGAGGCACACTCACAAACAGAGGCACAATCACAAACAGAGGCACACTCATCACAAACAGAGGCACAATCACAAACAGAGGCACACTCACAAACAGAGGCACACTCACAAACAGAGGCACACTCACAAACAGAGGCACACTCACAAACAGAGGCACACTCACAAACAGAGGCACAATCACAAACAGAGGCACACTCACAAACAGAGGCACACTCACAAACAGAGGCACAATCACAAACAGACAGAGGCACAATCACAAAACAGACAGAAACAGGCACAATCACAAACAGAGGCACACTCACAAACAGAGGCACACTCACAAACAGAGGCACACTCACAAACAGAGGCACACTCACAAACAGAGGCACACTCACAAACAGAGGCACACTCACAAAGAGGCAGAACAGGCACACTCACAAAGAGGCAGAGGCACACTCACAAACAGAGGCACAATCACAAACAGAGGCACAATCACAAACAGAGGCACACTCACAAACAGAGGCACACTCACAAACAGAGGCACAATCACAAACAGAGGCACAATCACAAACAGAGGCACAATCACAAACAGAGGCACAATCACAAACAGAGGCACACATCACAAACAGAGGCACACTCACAAACAGAGGCACACTCACAAACAGAGGCACAATCACAAACAGAGGCACACTCACAAACAGAGGCACAATCACAAACAGAGGCACACTCACAAACAGAGGCACACTCACAAACAGAGGCACACTCACAAACAGAGGCACACTCACAAACAGAGGCACACTCACAAACAGAGGCACACTCACAAACAGAGGCACACACAAACAGAGGCACACTCACAAACAGAGGCACACTCACAAACAGAGGCACAATCACAAACAGAGGCACACTCACAAACAGAGGCACAATCACAAACAGAGGCACACTCACAAACAGAGGCACACTCACAAACAGAGGCACACTCACAAACAGAGGCACAATCAACCGTACCTTGTGGACGGTGCCGAAGGCTCCCGAGCCGAGGATCTTAACCCTCTTTAGCTCTGTCTCTTTGAGGATACGAAGCTGGGCCTGGTTGGGGGCCGTGCCGCTAGGGGTCAGGGGCTCCACCAACTGGAACACACACACACACACACATACACATACAAATGCACACACACACACCGGGAGGCACACACACACATGGTCAATACCTCCATCAGCCGACCAATCAATACATATCTTAATGAGCCAATCAGCCTATCAGGGCCCTTCATATAGGTTTATCACCGACATAATCAACCAGCTCAGCATCGGTCATCAAACACCATAATGAGACAATATATCTGTCAGTCAGTGTGTGTGTGTGTGTCTCTGTTCGCTGTTTGTGTCTGTCTCTCTGTTCGCTGTGTGTGTGTGTCTCTCTGTTCGCTGTGTGTGTGTATGTCTCTCTGTTCGCTGTGTGTGTGTGTGTGTCTCTCTGTTCACTGTGTGTGTCTCTCTCTGTTCACTGTGTGTGTCTCTCTCTGTTCACTGTGTGTGTCTCTCTCTGTTCACTGTGTGTCTCTCTGTTCACTGTGTGTGTCTCTCTCTGTTCACTGTGTGTGTGTCTCTCTCTGTTCACTGTGTGTGTCTCTCTCTGTTCACTCTGTGTGTCTCTCTGTTCACTGTCTGTGTCTCTCTCTGTTCGCTGTGTGTGTGTGTGTGTGTGTGTGTGTGTGTGTGTGTGTGTGTGTGTGTCTCTGTTCCTGTGTGTCTCTGTTCCTGTGTCTCTCTATGTTCCTGTGTCTCTCTATGTTCCTGTGTCTCTATGTTCCTGTGTCTCTATGTTCCTGTGTCTCTCTATGTTCCTGTGTCTCTGTGTCTCTATGTTCCTGTGTGTCTCTATGTTCCTGTGTCTCCTGTGTATGTTCCTGTGTCTCTATGTTCCTGTGTGTCTCTATGTTCCTGTGTCTCTCTATGTTCCTGTCTCTCTATGTTCCTGTGTGTCTCTTCCTGTTCCTGTTCCTGTCTCTCTATGTTCCTGTGTCTCTCCTGTGTCTCTATGTTCCTGTGTCTCTATGTTCACTGTGTGTCTCTATGTTCCTGTGTCTCTATGTTCCTGTCTCTCTATGTTCCTGTGTCTCTATGTTCCTGTGTGTTCTCTCTATGTTCCTGTGTCTCTCTATGTTCCTGTCTCTCTATGTTCCTGTGTGTCTCTATGTTCCTGTGTCTCTCTATGTTCCTGTGTGTCTCTATGTTCCTGTGTGTCTCTATGTTCCTGTGTGTCTCTATGTTCCTGTGTCTCTATGTTCCTGTGTCTCTATGTTCCTGTGTCTCTATGTTCCTGTGTCTCTCTATATTCCTGTGTCTCTATGTTCCTGTGTCTCTCTATGTTCCTGTGTCTCTCTATGTTCCTGTGTCTCTATGTTCCTGTGTCTCTATGTTCCTGTGTCTCTCTATGTTCCTGTGTCTCTATGTTCCTGTGTGTCTCTATGTTCCTGTGTCTCTCTATGTTCCTGTG
The DNA here is from genome assembly GCF_018296145.1 of Oncorhynchus tshawytscha. Taxonomy (NCBI): domain Eukaryota; kingdom Metazoa; phylum Chordata; class Actinopteri; order Salmoniformes; family Salmonidae; genus Oncorhynchus; species Oncorhynchus tshawytscha. The sequence continues at coordinate 22,907 of NW_024608677.1, read as the reverse complement.
TCTTCCTGTGTCTCTATGTTCCTGTGTCTCTCTATGTTCCTGTGTCTCTCTGTGTCTCTCTATGTTCCTGTGTCTCTCTATGTTCCTGTGTCTCTATGTTCCTTTCTCTCTATGTTCCTGTGTCTCTCTATGTTCCTATGTCTCTCTATGTTCCTGTGTGTCTCTATGTTCCTGTGTGTCTCTATGTTCCTGTGTGTCTCTATGTTCCTGTGTCTCTCTATGTTCCTGTGTCTCTCTATTCCTGTGTTCCTGTTCCTGTCTCTCTATGTTCCTGTGTGTCTCTATGTTCCTGTGTGTCTCTATGTTCCTGTGTCTCTATATTCCTGTGTCTCTCTATGTTCCTGTGTCTCTCTATGTTCCTGTGTCTCTCTATGTTCCTGTGTGTCTCTATGTTCCTGTGTCTCTCTATGTTCCTGTGTCTCTCTATGTTCCTGTGTCTCTCTATGTTCCTGTGTGTCTCTATGTTGTTCCTGTCTCTCTATGTTCCTGTGTCTCTATGTTCCTGTGTGTCTCTATGTTCCTGTGTCTCTCTATGTTCCTGTGTCTCTCTATGTTCCTGTCTCTCCATGTTCCTGTGTCTCTCTATGTTCCTGTGTGTCTCTATGTTCCTGTGTCTCTCTATGTTCCTGTGTCTCTATGTTCCTGTGTTCCTGTGTTCTATGTTCCTGTGTCTCTCTATGTTCCTGTGTCTCTATGTTCCTGTGTCTCTCTATGTTCCTGTGTCTCTCTATGTTCCTGTGTCTCTCTATGTTCCTGTGTCTCTCTATATTCCTGTGTCTCTATGTTCCTGTGTCTCTATGTTCCTGTGTCTCTCTATGTTCCTGTGTCTCTATGTTCCTGTGTCTCTATGTTCCTGTGTCTCTATGTTCCTGTGTCTCTATGTTCCTGTGTGTCTCTATGTTCCTGTGTGTCTCTATGTTCCTGTGTCTCTATGTTCCTGTGTCTCTCTATGTTCCTGTGTCTCTCTATGTTCCTGTGTCTCTCTATGTTCCTGTGTCTCTATGTTCCTGTGTCTCTATGTTCCTGTGTCTCTATGTTCCTCTATGTTCCTGTGTCTCTATGTTCCTGTGTCTCTATGTTCCTGTGTCTCTCTATGTTCCTGTCTCTCTCTATGTTCCTGTGTGTCTCTATGTTCCTGTGTGTCTGTGTGTCTGTGTCTCTATGTTCTCTGTCTCTATGTTCCTGTGTCTCTCTATGTTCTCTCTGTGTCTCTATGTTCCTGTGTCTCTCTATGTTCCTGTGTGTCTCTATGTTCCTGTGTGTCTCTATGTTCCTGTGTGTCTCTATATTTCCTGTGTCTCTCTATGTTCCTGTGTGTCTCTATGTTCCTGTGTTCCTGTGTGTCTCTATGTTCCTGTGTCTCTCTATGTTCCTGTGTCTCTATGTTCTGTGTCTCTCTATGTTCCTGTGTCTCTCTATGTTGTGTGTTCCTGTGTCTCTATGTTCCTGTGTGTCTCTATGTTCCTGTGTCTCTCTATGTTCCTGTGTCTCTCTATGTTCCTGTGTCTCTATGTTCCTGTGTGTCTCTATGTTCCTGTGTCTCTCTATGTTCCTGTGTCTCTCTATGTTCCTTTGTTCCCTGTGTCTCTCCTGTGTGTCTCTATGTTCCTGTGTGTCTCTATGTTCCTGTGTGTCTCTATGTTCCTGTGTCTCTATGTTCCTGTGTTTCTCTATGTTCCTGTGTCTCTCTATGTTCCTGTGTCTCTATGTTCCTGTGTCTCTCTATTTCCTGTGTCTCTCTATGTTCCTGTGTCTCTATGTTCCTGTGTCTCTCTATGTTCCTGTGTTCCTCCTGTGTCTCTCTATGTTCCTGTGTCTCTCTATGTTCCTGTGTCTCTCTATGTTCCTGTGTCTCTATGTTCCTGTGTCTCTCTGTGTTCCTGTGTCTCTCTATGTTCCTGTGTCTCTATGTTCCTGTGTGTCTCTATGTTCCTGTGTGTTCCTGTGTCTCTATGTTCCTGTGTCTCTCTATGTTCCTGTGTCTCTCTATGTTCCTGTGTCTCTGTTCCTGTGTCTCTATGTTCCTGTGTCTCTCTATGTTCCTGTGTCTCTCTATGTTCCTGTGTGTCTCTATGTTCCTGTGTCTCTATGTTCCTGTGTCTCTATGTTCCTGTGTCTCTATGTTCCTGTGTCTCTCTATGTTCCTGTGTCTCTCTATGTTCCTGTGTGTCTCTATGTTCCTGTGTCTCTATGTTCCTGTGTTCCTGTGTCTCTATGTTCCTGTGTCTCTCTATGTTCCTGTGTGTCTGTATGTTCCTGTGTGTCTCTGTGTGTCCTGTGTTCCTGTGTCTCTGTGTCTCTATGTTCCTGTGTCTCTATGTTCCTGTGTCTCTCTATGTTCCTGTGTCTCTCTATGTTCCTGTGTCTCTCTATGTTCCTGTGTCTGTGTCTCTATGTGTTCTGTTCCTGTGTCTCTATGTTCCTGTGTCTCTCTATGTTCCTGTGTGTCTCTATGTTCCTGTGTCCTGTGTGTCTCTATGTTCCTGTGTGTCTCTATGTTCCTGTGTGTTCCTGTGTGTCTCTATGTTCCTGTGTGTGTCTCTATGTTCCTGTGTCTCTCTATGTTCCTGTGTGTCTCTATGTTCCTGTGTGTCTCTATGTTCCTGTGTCTCTATGTTCCTGTGTCTCTATGTTCCTGTGTCTCTATGTTCCTGTGTCTCTATGTTCCTGTGTCTCTCTATGTTCCTGTGTCTCTATATTCCTGTCTCTCTATGTTCCTGTGTCTCTCTATGTTCCTGTGTCTCTATATTCCTGTCTCTCTATATTCCTGTGTCTCTATGTTCCTGTGTCTCTATGTTCCTGTCTCTCTATGTTCCTGTGTCTCTCTATATTCCTGTCTCTCTATGTTCCTGTGTCTCTCTATGTTCCTGTGTGTCTCTATGTTCCTGTGTGTCTCTGTTCCTGTTCCTGTGTCTCCATGTTCCTGTGTGTCTCTATGTTCCTGTGTCTCTCTATGTTCCTGTGTCTCTCTATGTTCCTGTGTCTCTATGTTCCTTTCTCTCTATGTTCCTGTGTCTCTCTATGTTCCTGTGTCTCTCTATGTTCCTGTGTCTCTATGTTCCTGTGTCTCTATGTTCCTGTGTCTCTCTGTGTTCCTATGTCTCTCTGTTCCTGTGTCTCTATGTTCCTGTGTGTCTGTGTGTCCTGTGTGTCTCTATGTTCCTGTGTCTCTCTATGTTCCTGTGTCTCTCTATGTTCCTGTGTCTCTGTTCCTGTGTCTCTCTATGTTCCTCCTGTGTGTCTCTATGTTCCTGTGTGTTCCTGTGTCTCTATGTTCCTGTGTCTCTATGTTCTGTGTCTCTCTATGTTCCTGTGTCTCTCTATGTTCCTGTGTGTCTCTATGTTCCTGTGTCTCTCTATGTTCCTGTGTCTCTCTATGTTCCTGTGTCTCTCTATGTTCCTGTGTCTCTATGTTCCTGTGTCTGTGTCTTCCTGTTCTCTGTTCCTGTGTCTCTATGTTCCTGTGTCTCTCCTGTGTTCCTGTCTCTCCATGTTCCTGTGTGTCTCTATGTTCCTGTGTCTCTCTATGTTCCTGTGTCTCTATGTTCCTGTGTCTCTATGTTCCTGTGTCTCTATGTTCCTGTGTCTCTCTATGTTCCTGTGTCTCTGTTCACTGTGTGTCTCTATGTTCCTGTGTCTCTATGTTCCTGTGTCTCTATGTTCCTGTGTCTCTATGTTCCTGTGTCTCTATGTTCCTGTGTCTCTATGTTCCTGTGTCTCTATGTTCCTGTGTCTCTCTATGTTCCTGTGTGTCTCTATGTTCCTGTGTGTCTCTATGTTCCTGTCTCTCCATGTTCCTGTGTGTCTCTATGTTCCTGTGTCTCTCTATGTTCCTGTGTCTCTCTATGTTCCTGTGTCTCTATGTTCCTGTCTCTCCTATGTTCCTGTGTCTCTATGTTCCTGTGTCTCTATGTTCCTGTCTCTCTATGTTCCTGTGTCTCTCTATGTCCTGTGTTCCTGTGTCTCTATGTTCCTGTGTCTCTATGTGTTCCTGTGTGTCTCTATGTTCCTGTGTCTCTCTATGTTCCTGTGTCTCTCTATGTTCCTGTGTCTCTCTGTGTTCCTGTCTCTATGTTCCTGTGTGTCTCTATGTTCCTGTGTGTCTCTATATTCCTGTGTCTCTCTATGTTCCTGTGTCTCTCTATATTCCTGTGTCTCTCTATGTTCCTGTGTGTCTCTATGTTCCTGTGTCTCTCTATGTTCCTGTGTCTCTCTATGTTCCTGTGTCTCTAGTCCTATATGTTCCTGTGTGTCTCTGTGCTCTATGTTCCTGTGTGTCTCTATGTTCCTGTGTCTCTATGTTCCTGTGTCTCTCTATGTTCCTGTCTCTCCATGTTCCTGTGTGTCTCTATGTTCCTGTGTCTCTCCTGTGTCTCTATGTGTGTCTCTCTATGTTCCTGTCTCTATGTTCCTGTGTCTCTATGTTCCTGTGTCTCTATGTCTCTCTATGTTCCTGTGTGTCTCTATGTTCCTGTGTCTCTCTATGTTCCTTCCTGTGTCTCTATGTTCCTGTGTCTCTCTATGTTCCTGTGTCTCTATGTTCCTGTGTCTCTCTATGTTCCTGTGTCTCTCCTGTGTCTCTATGTTCCTGTGTCTCTCTATGTTCCTGTGTCTCTCTATGTTCCTGTGTCTCTCTATGTTCCTGTGTCTCTCTATGTTCCTGTGTCTCTCTATGTTCCTGTGTCTCTCTATGTTCCTGTGTGTCTCTATGTTCCTGTGTGTCTCTATGTTCCTGTGTCTCTCTATGTTCCTGTGTCTCTATGTTCCTGTGTCTCTCTATGTTCCTGTGTCTCTCTATGTTCCTGTGTCTCTATGTTCCTGTCTCTCTATGTTCCTGTGCCTCTCTATGTTCCTGTGTGTCTCTATGTTCCTGTGTCTCTATGTTCCTGTGTTCCTGTGTCTCTATGTTCCTGTGTCTCTCTATGTTCCTGTGTCTCTCCTATGTTCCTGTGTCTCTCTATGTCTCCCTGTGTCTCTCTATGTTCCTGTGTCTCTATGTTCCTGTGTCTCTCTATGTTCCTGTGTCTCTCTATGTTCCTGTGTGTCTGTGTGTTCCTGTGTGTCTGTGTGTTCCTGTGTGTCTCTATGTTCCTGTGTCTCTATGTTCCTGTGTCTCTATGTTCCTGTGTCTCTCTATGTTCCTGTGTCTCTCTATGTTCCTGTGTCTCTGTGTGTTCCTGTGTGTCTCTTATGTTCCTGTGTCTCTATGTTCCTGTGTCTCTCTATGTTCCTGTGTGTCTCTATGTTCCTGTTCCTGTGTGTCTCTATGTTCCTGTGTGTCTCTATGTTCCTGTGTGTCTCTATGTTCCTGTGTGTGTCTCTATGTTCCTGTGTGTCTCTATGTTCCTGTTCCTGTGTGTCTCTATGTTCCTGTGTGTCTCTATGTTCCTGTTCCTGTGTGTCTCTATGTTCCTGTGTCTCTATGTTCCTGTGTGTCTCTGTGTCTCTATGTTCCTGTGTGTCTCTATGTTCCTGTGTGTCTCTATGTTCCTGTGTGTCTCTATGTTCCTGTATGTGTCCTGTTCACTGTGTGTCTCTGTTCACTGTGTGTCTCTATGTTCCTGTGTGTCTCTGTTCTGTGTGTCTCTATGTTCCTGTGTGTCTCTGTTCACTGTGTGTCTCTGTTCCTGTGTCTCTCTATGTTCCTGTGTTCCTGTCTCTATGTTCCTGTGTGTCTCTGTTCACTGTGTGTCTCTATGTTCCTGTGTCTCTATGTTCCTGTGTGTCTCTATGTTCCTGTGTCTCTGTTCACTGTGTGTCTCTATGTTCCTGTGTCTCTCTGTGTCTCTCTATGTTCCTGTGTGTCTCTATGTTCCTGTGTCTCTATGTTCCTCTCTATGTTCCTGTGTCTCTATGTTCCTGTGTCTCTATGTTCCTGTGTCTCTATGTTCCTGTGTCTCTATGTTCCTGTGTCTCTCCTGTGTCTCTCTCTATGTTCCTGTGTCTCTGTTCCTGTGTCTCTATGTTCCTGTGTCTCTCTATGTTCCTGTGTCTCTCTGTTCCTGTGTCTCTATGTTCCTGTGTGTCTCTATGTTCTATATGTGTGTCTCTATGTTCCTGTGTCTCTCTATGTTCCTGTGTGTCTCTATGTTCCTGTGTGTCTCTATGTTCCTGTGTCTCTCTATGTTCCTGTGTCTCTCTATGTTCCTGTGTTCCTGTGTCTCTGTGTGTCTCTATGTTCCTGTGTCTCTCTCTATGTTCCTGTCTCTCTATGTTCCTGTGTCTCTCTATGTTCCTGTGTCTCTATGTTCCTGTCTCTCTATGTTCCTGTGTCTCTCTATGTTCCTGTGTCTCTATGTTCCTGTGTCTCTATGTTCCTGTTCCTGTGTCTCTCTATGTTCCTGTGTCTCTCTATGTTCCTGTGTGTTCCTGTGTTTCCTGTGTCTCTCTATGTTCCTGTGTCTCTATGTTCCTGTGTCTCTATGTTCCTGTGTTCCTGTGTCTCTATGTTCCTGTGTCTCTCTATATTCCTGTGTCTCTATGTTCCTGTGTCTCTATGTTCCTGTGTGTCTCTATGTTCCTGTGTGTCTCTATGTTCCTGTGTCTCTATGTTCCTGTGTCTCTCTATGTTCCTGTGTCTCTATGTTCCTGTGTCTCTATGTTCCTGTGTCTCTATGTTCCTGTGTCTCTCTATGTTCCTGTGTCTCTATGTTCCTGTCTCTCTATGTTCCTGTGTCTCTCTATGTTCCTGTGTCTCTATATTCCTGTGTGTCTCTATGTTCCTGTGTCTCCTGTGTCTCTCTATGTTCCTGTGTCTTCCTGTGTCTATGTTCCTGTGTGTCTCTATGTTCCTGTGTCTCTATGTTCCTGTGTCTCTATGTTCCTGTGTCTCTCTATGTTCCTGTGTCTCTATGTTCCTGTGTCTCTATGTTCACTGTGTGTCTCTATGTTCCTGTGTCTCTATGTTCCTGTGTCTCTATGTTCCTGTGTCTCTATGTTCCTGTGTGTCTCTATGTTCCTGTGTCTCTATGTTCCTGTGTGTCTCTATGTTCCTGTGTCTCTATGTTCCTGTGTGTCTCTATGTTCCTGTGTCTCTCTATGTTCCTGTCTCTCTATGTTCCTGTGTGTCTATGTTCCTGTGTCTCTATGTTCCTGTGTGTCTCTATGTTCCTGTGTGTGTGTCTCTGCTCGCTGTGTGTGTGTCTGTTTACTAAGACCATACTTCAGTGTTATATTTTTATATATTCACTGCTCAAAAAATAAAGGGAACACTTAAACAACACAATGTAACTCCAAGTCAATCACACTTCTGTGAAATCAAACTATCCACTTAGGAAGCAACACTGATTGACAATAAATTTCACATGCTGTTGTGCAAATGGAACAGGTGGAAATTATAGGCAATTAGCAAGACACCCCCAATAAAGGAGTGGTTCTGCAGGTGGTGACCACAGACCACTTCTCAGTTCCTATGCTTCCTGGCTGATGTTTTGGTCACTTTTGATTGCTGGCGGTGCTTTCACTCTAGTGGTAGCATGAGATGGAGTCTACAACCCACACAAGTGGCTCAGGTAGTGCAGCTCATCCAGGATGGCACATCAATGCGAGCTGTGGCAAGAAGGTTTGCTGTGTCTGTCAGCGTAGTGTCCAGAGCATGGAGGCGCTACCAGGAGACAGGCCGGTACATCAGGAGACGTGGAGGAGGCTGTAGGAGGGCAATAACCCAGCAGCAGGACCGCTACCTCCGCCTTTGTGCAAGGAGGAGCACTGCCAGAGCCCTGCAAAATGACCTCCAGCAGGCCACAAATGTGCATGTGTCTGCTCAAACGGTCAGAAACAGACTCCATGAGGGTGGTATGAGGGCCCGACGTCCACAAGTGGGGGTTGTGCTTACAGCCCAACACCGTGCAGGACGTTTGGCATTTGCCAGAAAACACCAAGATTGGCAAATTCGCCACTGGCGCCCTGTGCTCTTCACAGATGAAAGCAGGTTCACACTGAGCATGTGACAGACGTGACAGAGTCTGGAGACGCCGTGGAGAATGTTCTGCTGCCTGCAACATCCTCCAGCATGATCGCTTTGGTGGTGAGTCAGTCATGGTGTGGGGTGGCATTTCTTTGGGGGGGAGCACAGCCCTCCATGTGCTCGCCAGAGGTAGCCTGACTGCCATTAGGTACCGGGATGACATCCTCAGACCCCTTGTGAGACCATATGCTGGTGCGGTTGGCCCTGGGTTCCTCCTAATGCAAGACAATGCTAGACCTCATGTGGATGGAGTGTGTCAGCAGTTCCTGCAAGAGGAAGGCATTGATGCTATGGACTGGCCCGCCCGTTCCCCAGACCTGAATCCAATTGAGCACATCTGGGACATCATGTCTCGCTCCATGCACCAACGCCACGTTGCACCACAGACTGTCCAGGAGTTGGCGGATGCTTTAGTCCAGGAGACCATCCGCCACCTCATCAGGAGCATACCCAGGTGTTGTAGGGAGGTCATACAGGCACATGGAGGCCACACACACACACTACTGAGCCTCATTTTGACTTGTTTTAAGGACATTACATCAAAGTTGGATCAGCCTGTAGTGTGGTTTTCCACTTTAGTTTTGAGTGTGACTCCAAATCCAGACCTCAATGGGTTGATACATTTGATTTCCATTGATAATTTTTGTGTGATTGTGTTGTCAGCACATTCAACTATGTAAAGAAAAAAGTATTTAATAAGAATATTTCATTCATTCAGATCTAGGATGTGTTATTTTAGTGTTCCCTTTATTTTTTTGAGCAGTGTATATTCAGTAGGATATAAAAGCAGGATTACTGAGACGTTCACTGGGGTCCATGACATTGCCCACAGCTTTGCAATGACACACTACACACACCCAGCATCATTCAGATTCATTATAATGTGTCTGATCTAGCATGTAAGCCCTGAGCTATTGCTAGTGGAAGTGAGCCAATAGCATTGACTGAAAGAGAGAAGGAGAGGGGGGGAATAGAGAGAGAAAGAGAAAGAGAGCGAGAGAGAGAGAGAGAGAGAGAGAACGAGAGAGAGAGAGAGAGAGAGAGAGAGAATGAGAGAGAGAACGAGAGAACGAGAGAGAGGGAGAGGGAGAGGGAGAGAGAGAGAACGAGAGAGAGAGGGAGAGGGAGAGTGAACAAGAGAGAGAGAGAGAGAGAGAGAACGAAGAACGAAAGGGAGAGGGAGAGGGAATGAGAGAGAGAGAGAGAGAGAGAGAGAGAGAGAGAGAGAGAGAACGAGAGATAGAGGGAACGAGAGAGGAACGAGAGAGAGAGAGAGAGAGAGAGAGAGAGAGAGAGAGAATAATAGAAAATCATGAAAGAAAGATGATTCCCAGTAAACCTGGACATAAACAAGGACTAGGAGTCTAGAACAGTGAGGGGCTGTCTGATGCCCTGGGACTGAACATCTAATGCCTGACTTGATATCAAGTAAGGGAGCTGTCCACTGGGCTACTCTAGCATGTGGTGCTGAAATGGCCCCTTGGCTCTGAACAGAGGAGAAGGGGAGGTGGAGCCCACAGAGCAAGCACAGCAGGACAACTAAACCTATTAGTGTTGCTCCAGCAGACAGACAAGGAGTCAATGTTCAAATCAGGGGTCAGGGGTCAAAGAGTAATCTGGGAAAGGCCTTGGTAGCAGACTCAGAGACAAGCAATTTTTAAAAATCTGTCTTCAAAAAGCCTTAGACCTTATATTTTCTGAGCAAACTTATAATATGTATAAAACAGAGCAAACTAGAATGCTATTTGGCCCTAAACAGAGAGTACACAGTGGCAGAATATATAGCGAGATAGGAGATATAGGAGGAGATATATAGAGAGAGGAGATAGAGAGATGAGATAGAGAGAGAGGAGATAGAGAGAGAAGCATAGCTTAGCCCGTCGTAGGCAGACATGGCTCTCAAGAGAAGACAGGCTATGTGCTCACTGCCGACAAAATGAGGTGGAAACTGAGCTGCACTTCCTAACCTCCTGCCCAATGTATGACCATATTAGAGACACATATTTCCCTCAGATTACACAGATCCACAAAGAATTCGAAAACAAACCCAATTTTGATAAACTCCCATATCTACTGGGTGAAATACCACAGTGTGCCATCACAGCAGCAAGATGTGTGACCTGTTGCCACAAGAAAAGGTCAACCAGTGAAGAACAAACACCATTGTAAATACAACCCATATTTATGCTTATTTATTTTATCTTGTGTACTTTAACCATTTGTACATCATTACAACACTGTATAGTATACATAATATGACATTTGTTATGTCTTTATTGTTTTGAAACTTGTGTATATGTAATATTTACTGTTAATTTTTATTGTTTATTTCACTTTTGTATATTATCTACCTAACTTGCTTTGGCAATGTTAACACATGTTTCCCATGCCAATACAGCCCCTTGAATTGAATTGAATTGAATTGAATTGAGAGGAAATATAGAGGAGATATAGATATCTCTCTGTCTCTCTGTCTAGCACATCAAAATCCACACATCAAAATCCCTCGTTTCAACCAATCAGAGAGGAGAAGGGCTTCTGGACAGCATAGCACATCAAAAACCCTCCTTTCAACCAATCAGAGAGGAGAAGGGCTGCTGGATCAAAAAACCCTCCTTTCAACCAATCAGAGAGGAGAAGGGCTGTTGGACAGCATAGCACATCAAAAACCCTCCTTTCAACCAATCAGAGAGGACAGGGGCTGCTCGACAGCATAGCGAGGTGGGGAGGAGGGGAGGGGGGGAGGAGGGGAGTGGGGAGGAGGGGTATGGGGAGGAGGGGAGGTGGAGAGGTGGGGAGGAGGTGGGGTGGAGAGGTGGGGAGGAGGGGAGGTGGGGGAGGTGGGGAGGAGGGGAGGTGGGGAGGAGGGGAGTGGGAGAGGTGGGGAGGAGGGGAGGTGGGGAGGTGGGGAGGAGGGGAGGTGGGGAGGCAGGGAGGAGGGGGAGGTGGGGAGGAGGGGGGGGAGAGGGGGGAGGTGGGGAGGAGGGGAGTGGGGAGGTGGGGAGGAGGGGAGGTGGGGAGGAGGGGTGGGGAGGCAGGGAGGAGGGGAGGTGGGGAGGAGGGGAGGTGGGGTGGGGAGGTGGGGAGTGGGAGAGGTGGGGAGGTGGGGAGGAGGGGAGGTGGGTATGTATTCAAAGTGTATGTGCTAGGGTCATAGGGTGTGTGTGTTTGTGTGTCCATCTGTGTGTGTGTTTAGGTGGGTTTGGCAGACTGGGCAGTAGTCCCAGATCGTCACCCCCCCGACCCTATTTCTACCCCCCACCACAATACGATCCAGGATCATGGATACTCTCCCTTGCCAGAGGAAGACTGATTGAGATGGATGTGTGTGTTCTTCCGTCAGCCCCTCTGTGCTGCAGTGTTGTGGGACTGCAGTAGGCGGGGCAGTAAACGTCTCCAGACTGACAGCTGTCTATAACACTGTGGTTTCACCTGTAAATGATCCTAACGCTCCCCGACAGCTCCTACTTTGTCATGGAACTGGGAGGCCAGGTCAACTGCGGGCGTACACACTAACAAGTGAACGCACACACACATCCCCTCCAATGAATACCAAGCGTACTCTCCAGTCTAGTAATACATCCCTGCAACTTCATCTCAATGCTCCAACAATGAGAGATGGAGAACACATCATGTTGAGGTAGTTGTATACTTTATGGGTCAGTTAAATATTCTGTCCAGGGTTTAGCAAGCTAAGGTGTGGAGTTAACCGTTTGGAAGACTCCATTTTGACACAGTGCACTATGATGTGTAGAGTACATGTGCAGCACAAGGTGTACTGTATCTTGTTCAACACCATGTCAGGGTTTCACAGAGATCGTATCCTTTTCAGAAATACATCAAGTACATGCTGTGAAATCCTTCACATCATATCCACTCTTAACCCCGTACCAGTATAGTAATGTAATGTCTAATTCCCTGAGCTGATTGGTTGAGTCACAATGAATCCTGGATGACCCTTGACCCCTCACCTCTGTCTCCAGGAAGCGGCGCAGAGCCCTCTTCTTCTTGATGCTCTTACGGCGCACGTAGACCGCCACGCTCAGCGCCACGATAACGATGACAAACAGAGCACCGATCACCCCGGCCGCGATGAGGGGCGTCCTGCAGACAGAGTAAGAGACAGGCCCGTATGTCACCAACATGTATGGCTCCATTATGGAACTGTGTGTGTGTGTGTGTGTGTGTGTGTGTGTGTGTGTGTGTGTGTCATGTCCATGTCCCCTAGCTCCTCAGACAAGACAACAATCCCACCAGTGGGTCCTATCTGATCTGAGTCTCTCCCCTTCCAAATCTCCTCCCTCCATATCTCCTCCCTCCATCTCTCCTCCCTCCATCTCTTCCTCCATATCTCCTCCCTCCATCTCTTCCTCCATCCATCTCTTCCTCCATATCTCCTCCCTCCATATCTCCTCCCTCCATATTCCTTCCTCCCTCCATCTCTTCCTCCATATCTCCTCCCTCCATCTCTTCCTCCATCTCTTCCTCCCTCCATCTCTCCTCCCTCCATATCTCCCCTCCATCCTCCATCTCTTCCTCCCTCCATCTCTCCCCCTTCCTCCATCTCTTCCATCCTCCCTCCATCTCTTCCTCCCTCCATCTCTTCCTCCCTCCATCTCTTCCTCCCTCCATCTCTTCCTCCCTCTATCTCCTCCCTCCATCTCTTCCTCCCTCCATCTCTTCCTCCCTCCATCTCTTCCTTCCTCCATCTCTTCCTCCCTCCATCTCTCCCTTCCTCCATCTCTTCCTCCCTCCATCTCTCCCTTCCTCCATCTCTTCCTCCCTCCATCTCTTCCTCCCTCCCTCCATCTCTATCTCCCTCCATCTCTTCCTCCCTTCATCTTTCCTCCCTCTATCTCCTCCCTCCATCTCTTCCTCCCTCCATCTCGTCCTCCCTCCATCTCTCCCTTCCTCCATCTCTTCCTCCCTCCATCTCTCCCTTCCTCCATCTCTCCCTCCCTCCATCTCTTCCTCCCTCCATCTCTTCCTCCCTACATCACTTCTTCCCTCCATCTCTTCCTCCCTCCATCTCTTCCTCCCTCTATCTCTTCCTCCCTTCATCTTTCCTCCCTCTATCTCCTCCCTCCATCTCTTCCTCCCTCCATCTCTTCCTCCCTCCATCTCTTCCTCCCTCCATCTCTCCCTCCCTCCATCTCTCCCTTCCTTCATCTCTTCCTCCCTTCATCTCTTCCTCCCTCCATCTCTTCCTCCCTTCATCTTTCCTCCCTCCATCTCTCTCCTCCTCCATCTCTTCCTCCCTCCATCTCTTCCTCCCTCCATCTCTTCCTCCCTCCATCTCTTCCTCCCTACATCTCTCCCTCCCTCCATCTCTTCCTCCCTCCATCTCTTCCTCCCTCCATCTCTTCCTCCCTCCATCTCTTCCTCCCTTCATCTCTCCCTCCCTTCCATCTCTTCCTCCCTTCATCTTTCCTCCCTCTATCTCCTCCCTCCATATCTTCCCTCCATCTCTTCCTCCCTCCATCTCCCCCTTCCTCCATCTCTTCCTCCCTACATCTCTTCCTCCCTTCATCTCTCCCTCCCTCCATCTCTTCCTCCCTTCATCTTTCCTCCCTCTATCTCCTCCCTCCATATCTTCCCTCCATCTCTTCCTCCCTCCATCTCTTCCTCCCTCCATCTCTCCCTTCCTCCATCTCTTCCTTCCTCCATCTCTTCCTCCCTCATCTCTTCCTCCCTCATCTCTTCCTCCCTCCATCTCTTCCTCCCTCCATCTCTCCCTCCCTCCATCTCTCCCTCCCTCCATCTCCTCCTCCCTTCATCTCTCCCTCCCTTCATCTCTTCCTCCCTCAATCTCTCCCTTCCTCCATCTCTTCCTCCCTCCATCTCTTCCTCCCTCCACCTCTTCCTCCCTCCATCTCTTCCTCCCTCCATCTCTTCCTCCCTCCATCTCCTCCCTCCATATCTTCCTCCCTACATCTCTTCCTCCCTCCATCTCTCCCTTCCTCCATCTCTTCCTCCCTCCATCTCTTCCTCCCTTCATCTCTCCCTTCCTCCATCTCTTCCTCCCTCCATCTCTTCCTCCCTCCATCTCTTCCTTCCTCCATCTCTTCCTCCCTCCATCTCTTCCTCCCTCCATCTCTTCCTCCCTCCATCTCTTCCTACTATCACACCTTTATCATCCCCTCTTCATCTAACCTCTTCCAGTTGAACCTGTCATCCCAGACAGGTGATGTTTCCCCATTGGCACCCCTTTCCCTTTACAGTGCACTACTTCTGACCAGGGTGCATAGGGATCTCCTCAAATGTTGAGCCCTGTATAGGTAATATAGTTATATTTGGGACAAAGCCAGGGTCTGATCAACCCAACCCACTATCCTTTATCGTCCATGGTGCTTTGCAAAAAGACACAAAGTAGTTAGATATTCACTCCCCTTCCACTTGGCTCATCTAAGCAGGCTGGTCACAAGAAAGAGCTGTCGATTCTGGATGTGTGAAAAGGTCCTGAGGACGTCGATATTTGCCTTCCTTGGTTCTCACCACAGCAGTTCACATTCTTTAGCAAGCAGGAGGCTACTTGATGACACTTCATGGAAACTGCACATCGTTTTGAATGATTTTGTTTGAAGTCTTCCCCAAACCATAGCCCTAACCTTAATAACCACTCATAATGAAGACCTAAACTTAACCCTTTTGAGTTGTTTTTGTTTTAACCACAAAGAATAAACAGCCTCATTTCTGCAGTGAGAGATCAGACCTCTTCGTGCCCAGTGTACTACTTAGTTCCTGTTCTGGGATTCAGACAGTCTGATGGTTGACAGAATGATTTCTGATTTTGCATGTAGCACTAGTGTATTATTAGTGAAAGATGAGTTGGGGCTGAGCTTTCCTCCACATGACCCATATGGTACATGTTACATCATGAAGTACTGTGTATCATTATACACCATGAAGTACTGTGTATCATTATACATCATGAAGTACTGTGTATCATTATACATCATGAAGTACTGTGTATCATTATATATCATTAATACATCATTAAGTACTGTGTATCATTATACATCATTAAGTACTGTGTATCATTATACATCATGAAGTACTGTGTATCATTATACATCATTAAGTACTGTGTATCATTATACATCATTAAATACTGTGTATCATTATACATCATTAAATACTGTGTATCATTATACATCATTAAGTACTGTGTATCATTATACATCATTAAGTACTGTGTATCATTAAACATCATTAAGTACTGTGTATCATTATACATCATGAAGTACTGTGTATCATTATACATCATTAAGTACTGTGTATCATTATACATCATGAAGTACTGTGTATCATTATACATCCATGAAGTACTGTGTATCATTATACATCATGTGGTACTGTGTATCATTATACATCATTAAGTACTGTGTATCATTATACACCATTAAGTACTGTGTATCATTATACATCATGTGGTACTGTGTATCATTATACATCATTAAGTACTGTGTATCATTAAACATCATCAAGTACTATGTATCATTATACATCATGAAGTACTGTGTATCATTATACATCATTAAGTACTGTGTATCATTATACATCATTAAGTACTGTGTATCATTATACATCATTAATTACTGTGTATCATTATACATCATGAAGTACTGTGAATCATTATACATCATGAAGTACTGTGTATCATTATACATCATGAAGTACTGTGTATCATTATACACCATTAAGTACTGTGTATCATTATACATCATGTGGTACTGTGTATCATTATACATCATTAAGTACTGTGTATCATTATACATCATCAAGTACTGTGTATCATTATACATCATGAAGTACTGTGTATCATTATACATCATTAAGTACTGTGTATCATTATACATCATTAAGTACTGTGTATCATTATACATCATTAAGTACTGTGTATCATTATACATCATGAAGTACTGTGTATCATTATACATCATGAATTACTGTGTATCATTATACATCAAAGTACTGTGTATCATTATACATCATTAAGTACTGTGTATCATTATACATCATTAAGTACTGTGTATCATTATACATCATTAAGTACTGTGAATCATTATACATCATTAAGTACTGTGTATCATTATACATCATTAAGTACTGTGAATCATTATACATCATTAAGTACTGTGTATCATTATACATCATTAAGTACTGTGTATCATTATACATCATTAAGTACTGTGTATCATTATACATCATTAAGTACTGTGTATCATTATACATCATTAAGTACTGTGATCATTATACATCATTAAGTACTGTGTATCATTATACATCATTAAGTACTGTTTAGCTATCATTATACATCATTAAGTACTGTGAATCATTATACATCAATAATAACTGTGTATCATTATACATCATGAGGTACTGTGAAGTATTATACATAATGAAATACTGAGTTTAATCATAATGAAGGACTGTGTATCTTGAGGAGATACAGTTCTGTCAATTGAGTCTCATTTTAGCTATGTGCCTTTGTATCCTTTGTATCTAATAAATCAGCAATGTTTTTTAATACCTCCAACAGGTTTTTTTACCAGGTTTTTTCAATACCTCCAACAGGTTTTTTAATACCTCCAACAGGTTTTTTAATACCTCCAACAGGTTTTTTAATACCTCCAACAGGTTTTTTACCTCCAATTTTTAATACCAACAGGTTTTTTAATACCTCCAACAGGTTTTTTCAATACCTCCAACAGGTTTTTTCAATACCTCCAACAGGTTTTTTCAATACCTCCAACAGGTTTTTTCCAACAGGTTTTTCAATACAATACCTCCAACAGGTTTTTAATACTGTAACGGTTTTCTAGTGGTGATGAAGGAGAGTCGGACCAAACTGCAGCGTGTCGATTGAGATTCATGTTTAATCAAATAAAGAAAACACGAACACTACACAAAACAATAAACGTAATCGAAACCGAAACAGCCTATCTAGTGCAAACTAACCGAGAGTACACATAGGACACTAAGGACAATCACCCACGACAAACTCAAAGAATATGGCTGCCTAAATATGGTTCCCAATCAGAGACAACGATAAGCACCTGCCTCTGATTGAGAACCATTCCAGACAGCCATAGACTTTGCTAGATAACCCACTAAGCTACAATCCCAATACCACCACCAAAACCCCAAGACAAACACACCACAATTACAAAAACCCCATGCCACACCCTGGCCTGACCAAATACATAAAGATAAACACAAAATACTTTGACCAGGGCGTGACAGAACCCCCCTAAGGTGCGGACTCCCGAACGCACAACCTAAACCTGTAGGGGAGGGTCTGGGTGGGCATCTGTCCGCGGTGGCGGCTCTGGTGCTGGACGTGGACCCCACTCCATAATTGTCTTAGTCCACCTCCTTAGTGTCCCTTGAGTGGCGACCCTCGCCGCTAACCTTGGCCTAGGAAACCTAACAACGGGCCCCACTGGACTGAGGTAGCTCGGGACCGAGGGGAAGCTCGGGACCGAGGGAAGCTCGGGACCGAGGGAAGCTCGGGACCGAGGGAAGCTCGGGAGTGAGACCGAGGGGAAGCTCGGGAGTGAGAGGAAGCTCAGGGAGTGAGAGGAAGCTCAGGAGTGAGAGGAAGCTCAGGAGTGAGAGGAAGCTCAGGAGTGAGAGGAAGCTCAGGCAGGTTGATGGATCTACCAGATCCTGGCTGGCTGGTGGTTCCGGCAGATCCTGGCTGACTGGCACTTCTGGCGGATCCTGGCTGACTGGTGGATCCTGGCAGACTGGCGGATCCTGGCTGACTGGCGGATCCTGGCAGACTGGCGGATCCTGGCAGACTGGCGGATCCTGGCTGAATGGCGGATCTAACTGATCCTGGCAGACTGGCGGATCCTGGCTGACTGGCAGATCCTGGCCGACTGGCAGATCCTGGCGGATCCTGGCAGACTGGCGGATCCTGGCAGACTGGCGGATCCTGGCAGACTGGCGGATCCTGGCAGACTGGCGGATCCTGGCAGACTGGCGGATCCTGGCAGACTGGAGGATCCTGGCAGACTGGCGGATCCTGGCAGACTGGCGGATCCTGGCGGATCCTGGCTGACTGGTGGATCCTGGCTGACTGGTGGATCCTGGCAGACTGGCGGATCCTGGCGGATCCTGGCTGACTGGTGGATCCTGGCTGACTGGTGGATCCTGGCAGACTGGCCCTGGCAGACTGGCGGATCCTGGCAGACTGGCGGATCCTGGCAGATCCTGGCGGATCCTGGCAGATCTGGCCGACTGGCGGATCTGGCAGATCCTGGCCGACTGGCAGTTCTGGCGGATCCTGGCCGACTGGCGGATCCTGGCCCTGACTGGCGGATCCTGGTGGCGACTGGCGGATCCTGGTTGACTGGCAGTTCTGGCAGATCCCGGCTGACTGGCGGATCTGGAAGAGTCTGATTGACTGGCAGATCTGGAAGAGTCTGGTTGACTGGCAGATCTGGAAGAGTCTGGTTGACTGGCAGATCTGGAAGAGTCTGGTTGACTGGCAGATCTGGAAGAGTCTGGTTGACTGGCAGATCTGGAAGAGTCTGGCTGACTGGCAGATCTGGAAGAGTCTGGCTGACTGGCAGATCTGGAAGAGTCTGGCTGACTGGCAGATCTGGCGGCGCTGGGCAGCCTGGCGGCGCTGGGACTGGGGGCACAGACTGGCGGCGCTGGGCCATACTAGGCTGACAGCTCTGGGGCAGACTGGCTCTGGCGGCTCCGGCAGACTGGCGCTCCTTGCGCTGGGCAGACTGGCGCTCCTTGCGCTGGGCAGACTGGCGCTCCTTGCAGCTGGGCAGACTGACGGCGCTGGGCAGACTGGACTGACAGCTGGGCAGACTGGGGGCACTGGCTGGCGCTGGGCAGACTGGCGGCAGCTAGCTGGCAGCTCCATCCGTGCAGACTGACAGCTCTGGCGGCTGGCAGCTCTTACAGACTGACAGCTCTGGCGGCTCCGTGCAGACTGGCTGCTCCTTGCAGCCTGGCAGCTCCTTGCAGACTGACAGCTCCTTGCAGACTGACAGCTCCTTGCAGACTGACAGCTCCTTGCAGACTGGCTGCTCCACAGCTCTATGCAGACTGACATCTCTGGCTGCTTCATGCAGACTGACAGCTCTGGCTGCTCCATGTAGGCTGACAGCTCTGGCGGCTTCTTACAGACTGGCAGCTCTGGCGGCTCCGTGCAGACTGGCAGCTCCGTGCAGACTGGCAGCTCCGTGCAGACTGGCAGCTCCTTGCAGACTGGCAGCTCCGCAGACTGACAGCTCCTTGCAGACTGGCAGCTCCGTGCAGACTGGCTGCTCCATGCAGACTGGCTGCTCTATGCAGACTGCATCTCTGGCTGCTTCATGCAGACTGACAGCTCTGGCTGCTCCATGTAGGCTGACAGCTCTGGCGGCTTCTTACAGACTGGCAGCTCTGGCGGCTCCGTGCAGACTGGCAGCTCCGTGCAGACTGGCAGCTCCGCAGACTGGCAGCTTGCAGACTGGCAGCTCCGTGCAGACTGGCAGCTCCGTGCAGACTGACAGCTCCTGGCAGCTAGACTGGCAGACTGGCAGCTCCTTGTAGACTGGCTGGCGCTGAACAGGCGGGAGACTCCGGCCGCGCAGGAGAGGAGAAAGGCTCTGGCTGCGCTGAACAGGCGGGAGACTCCAGCAGCGCTGTAGAGGAGAAAGGCTCCGGCAGCGCTGAACAGGTGGGACGCACTGTAGGCCTGATGCGTGGTGCTGGCACTGGTATGCCGTGCATGCTATGCCAAGCCCACACCTTTCTTTCTACTCTGTCCAATACATCCTCCACACTCTCAGACTCAGCACTCTGCTTCGCCGACAGCTCCAATTCCATCCATGGCTCTGCCCAGGGTCCTTGTCCGTCAAGGATCTCCTCCCAAGTCCATTTATCCAAAGAGTGCAGCCTCTCCCAATGCTGCTGCTGCCTCTGTTGCTTCTCCTGCTGCTGCCTTTGCTCCTGCTGCTGCCTTTGCTGCTGCTGCTGTTGCTCCTGCTGCACCTGTCGCTTCTCCTGCTGCTGCTGTTGCTGCTGCCTCTGTTTACCACGCCGCTTGGTCCTTGGTTGGTGGGTGATTCTGTAACGGTTTTCTAGTGGTGATGAAGGAGAGTCGGACCAAACTGCAGCGTGTCGATTGAGATTCATGTTTAATCAAATAAAGAAAACACGAACACTACACAAAACAATAAACGGAATCGAAACCGAAACAGCCTATCTAGTGCAAACTAACCGAGAGTACACATAGGACACTAAGGACAATCACCCACGACAAACTCAAAGAATATGGCTGCCTAAATATGGTTCCCAATCAGAGACAACGATAAGCACCTGCCTCTGATTGAGAACCACTCCAGACAGCCATAAACTTTGCTAGATAACCCACTAAGCTACAATCCCAATACCACCACCAAAACCCCAAGACAAAACCCCAACCCCAATTACAAAAAACCCATGCCACACCCTGGCCTGACCAAATACATAAAGATAAACACAAAATACTTTGACCAGGACGTGACAAATACCTCCAACAGGTTTTTTTAATACCTCCAACAGGTTTTTTAATACCTCCAACAGGTTTTTTCAATACCTCCAACAGGTTTTTTTAATATCTCCGACAGGTTTTTTTAATATCTCCGACAGGTTTTTTAAATACCTCCAACAGGTTTTTTCAATATCTCCAACAGGTTTTTTCAATACCTCCAACAGGTTTTTTAATACCTCCAACAGGTTTTTTAATACCTCCAACAGGTTTTTTAATATCTCCAACAGGTTTTTTTTTCCCAATCAGAGTTTTTGAATACCTCCAGCAGGTTTTTTCAATACATCCAACAGGTTTTTTCCCAATATCTCCAACAGGTTTTTTAATACCTCTAACAGGTTTTTTTAATATCTCCATCAGGTTTTTTAATACCTCTAACAGGTTTTTAATACCTCCAACAGGTTTTTTTAATACCTCCAACAGGTTTTTTTAATACCTCCAACAGGTTTTTTTTAATACCTCCAACAGGTTTTTTTAATATCTCCAACAGGTTTTTTTAATACCTCCAACAGGCTTTTTAATACCTCCAACAGGTTTTTTCAATACCTCCAACAGGTTTTTTCAATACCTCCAAAAGGTTTTTTTAATACCTCCAACAGGTTTTTTAATACCTCCAATAGGTTTTTTAATACCTCCAACAGGTTTTTTTAATACCTCCAACAGGTTTTTTAATACCTCCAACAGGTTTTTTCAATACCTCCAACAGGTTTTTTTAATATCTCCAACAGGTTTTTTTAATATCTCCAACAGGTTTTTTAATATCTCCAACAGGTTTTTTAATACCTCTAACAGGTTTTTTTAATATCTCCAACAGGTTTTTTTAATACCTCTAACAGGTTTTTTTAATACCTCCAACAGGTTTTTTTAATACCTCCAACAGGTTTTTTTAATACCTCCAACAGGTTTTTTTAATACCTCCAACAGGTTTTTTTAATATCTCCAACAGGTTTTTTTAATACCTCCAACAGGCTTTTTAATACCTCCAACAGGTTTTTTCAATACCTCCAACAGGTTTTTTCAATACCTCCAAAAGGTTTTTTAATACCTCCAACAGGTTTTTTAATACCTCCAATAGGTTTTTTAATACCTCCAACAGGTTTTTTTAATACCTCCAACAGGTTTTTTAATACCTCCAACAGGTTTTTTCAATACCTCCAACAGGTTTTTTTAATATCTCCAACAGGTTTTTTTAATACCTCTAACAGGTTTTTTTAATATCTCCAACAGGTTTTTTTAATACCTCTAACAGGTTTTTTAATACCTCCAACAGGTTTTTTTTTAATACCTCCAACAGGTTTTTTTAATACCTCCAACAGATTTTTTTAATACCTCCAACAGGTTTTTTTAATATCTCCAACAGGTTTTTTTAATACCTCCAACAGGTTTTTTAATACCTCCAACAGGTTTTTTAATATCTCCAACAGGTTTTTTTAATACCTCCAACAGGTTTTTTTAATACCTCCAACAGGTTTTTTAATACCTCCAACAGGTTTTTTTAATATCTCCAACAGGTTTTTTTAATACCTCCAACAGGTTTTTTCAATACATCCAACAGGTTTTTTAATATCTCCAACAGGTTTTTTAATGCCTCTAACAGGTTTTTTTAATATCTCCAACAGGTTTTTTTAATACCTCTAACAGGTTTTTTTAATACCTCCAACAGGTTTTTTTAATACCTCCAACAGGTTTTTTTAATACCTCCAACAGGTTTTTTTAATACCTCCAACAGGTTTTTTTAATACCTCCAACAGGTTTTTTTAATACCTCCAACAGGTTTTTTTAATATCTCCAACAGGTTTTTTTAATACCTCCAACAGGCTTTTTAATACCTCCAACAGGTTTTTTCAATACCTCCAACAGGTTTTTTCAATACCTCCAAAAGGTTTTTTTAATACCTCCAACAGGTTTTTTCAATACCTCCAACAGGTTTTTTCAATACCTCCAACAGGTTTTTTTAATATCTCCAACAGGTTTTTTTAATATCTCCAACAGGTTTTTTAATATCTCCAACAGGTTTTTTAATACCTCTAACAGGTTTTTTTAATATCTCCAACAGGTTTTTTTTAATACCTCTAACAGGTTTTTTAATACCTCAACAGGTTTTTAATACCTCCAACAGGTTTTTAATACCTCCAACAGATTTTTAATACCTCCAACAGGTTTTTTAATATCTCCAACAGGTTTTTTAATACCTCCAACAGGTTTTTTTAATACCTCCAACAGGTTTTTATCTCCAACAGGTTTTTAATACCTCCAACAGGTTTTTAATATCTCCAACAGGTTTTTAATACCTCCAACAGGTTTTTCAATACATCCAACAGGTTTTTAATATCTCCAACAGGTTTTTAATACCTCTAACAGGTTTTTTAATATCTCCAACAGGTTTTTTTAATACCT
>NW_024608676.1:62500-72500 GCF_018296145.1 Oncorhynchus tshawytscha | reverse complement strand
AGGCTCTTCCTTCTGAAGGAGCCTATAGAAGACTGATTTGACTTTGTCTGTGTTTAAGACGTTGTACAGCTCCCTCATCTGATCTGGTGTGGTCTGGGCAGCACAGATATTAAGGTACGCCTCTTTGTGGATCATACGCCACTGGAGAAGTGTTTCTGCTATGAGTTTCACCGTGGTAACCCTCTGAATGAGGTCCGCCCTGTTATCATCCACAAATGTAGCATCTGGAGTAGAGAAGGACAGGTGTGTTATGCACACACACACACACACACACACACACACACACACACATACACACACACACACACACACACACACACACACACACACACACACACACATACACACACACACACACACACACACACACACACACACACACACACACACACACACACACACACACACACACACACACACACACACACACACACACACACACACACATACACACACACACACACACACACACACACACACACACACACACACACACACACACACACATACACACACACACACACACACACACACACACACACACACACACACACACACACACACACACACACACACACACACACACACACACACACACACACACATACACACACACACACACACACATACACACACACACACACACATACACACACACACACACACACCGCAAAAACATGCATGTGTTACAAACAAATCCAGGTCAGAAACACATCAAAACATGATAAATATATAGGTAACTGTACAGTATTTATTTTACATACGAGACTAATTTAAAATAGAATTATATAGAAATAGTAGAAGGACAAAGCTATATTCATTAAAATAACCATTACTTCACAAGGAGACCTTTTCCGGTGTTTCACCTCAAGATGAACAGCTTTTACTTACCTCTTTCTTCACGTCTCTTCTCTGTCTCAAGCGAATCAAGAGAGTGGGGGGGTCTGGAAGAATAACAAACATGGATACATATTACATGTATAGTATCTGGGCACCGGTAACAGCACCCCCCTTGGCCTCAATCTGGTATTACAACATGGAGACCTCCCTTTGCACTGATAACAGCACCCCCTGTGTCATCAACATGGTACTACAACATGGAGACCACACTGACTTGAAGCATTTCAGGAAACTCTGTCTCACATTTGGTCAAAGGACGTTGCTTCACTGTTGACATTGTCCCGGTCTTCTCTCCTCCCTTCAGTGTCCTCCTCTTCTCTCCTCCCTTCAGTGTCTCCCTCTTCTCTCCTCCCTTTACTGTCCTCCTCTTCTGTCCTCCATTTACTGTCCCCCTCTTCTCTCCTTCCTTCAGTGTCCCCCTCCTCTCGCCTCTCTTCAGTGTCTCCCTCTTCTCTCCTCCCTTTACTGTCCTCCTCTTCTGTCCTCCATTTACTGTCCCCCTCTTCTCTCCTTCCTTCAGTGTCCCCCTCCTCTCGCCTCCCTTCAGTGTCCCCCTCCTCTCGCCTCCCTTCAGTGTCCCCCTCTTCTCTCCTTCCTTCAGTGTCCCCCTCCTCTCGCCTCCCTTCAGTGCCCCCTCCTCTCGCCTCCCTTCAGTGTCCCCCTCTTCTCTCCTTCCTTCAGTGTCCCCCTCTTCTCTCCTTCCTTCAGTGTCCCCCTCCTCTCGCCTCCCTTCAGTGCCCCCTCCTCTCGCCTCCCTTCAGTGTCCCCCTCTTCTCTCCTTCCTTCAGTGTCCCCCTCTTCTCTCCTTCCTTCAGTGTCCCCCTCTTCTCTCCTTCCTTCAGTGTCCCCCTCCTCTCGCCTCCCTTCAGTGCCCCCCCTCCTCTCGCCTCCCTTCAGTGTCCCCCTCTTCTCTCCTTCCTTCAGTGTCCCCCTCTTCTCTCCTTCCTTCAGTGTCTCCCTCTTCTCTCCTCCCTTCAGTGTCCCCCTCTTCTCTCCTTCCTTCAGTGTTCCTCTCTTCTCTCCTTCCTTCAGTGTCTCCCTCTTCTCTCCTTCCTTCAGTGTTCCTCTCTTCTCTCCTTCCTTCAGTGTCTCCCTCTTCTCTCCTTCCTTCAGTGTCTCCCTCTTCTCTCCTTCCTTCAGTGTTCCTCTCTTCTCTCCTTCCTTCAGTGTCTCCCTCTTCTCTCCTCCTTTTGGAGCAGTTGCTCCCCATCTCTTTGTCTCTATGAGATCTGTGAGTGAACACAGAAAATAAATCCCAGTATATTGATTTGTATTATATAATATGTAGAAAAACTACTAAATATAATTGCAGATGTTTTTACAATAGCAAAATACAATTCATGAAGGATACAAACGTGTCATTTGACTTGTATTTATGAGTTTAGCATTGACGGGAAATGAAAATCCCCAAATAAACTTGTTGCTGTGAAGTGACCGTTAATGCGATGTCATGACTTCGACTTTCCATCTTACTGTCACAGAAACAGGAAGTGACTATGGGCGCCATTTTCATATAGAAAACAGATTCGCTTTCACAAAATGGCGCCCTATGTGTCCAAAACAATGCATCACACTTGAAGAGCTTGTGTTGTCATTTCCAGTCACAACTTGTGGACTTGTTTACGTGCTGCTTGCGGTTTGTTGCTAACGTTACTTTACTACCTGACAACTTTACAGTTTTTCCTTCTTATTTGTTTAAATCGTTTTTGATATCTTTTTTTTCTTCCCCTCAACTTTTTCTCCCCGGACACTTTATCTGGACATGGTTCTACAGGACCTCCGCCAGACGAAACTAAGTAGTAGCATGAACATTATGCCTTCTAATTGCAGTTGCTGTACTCATTATATACAGTAGAATGATCGTCTTATGGTGAGGATAGTCGTGCTGCAAGGCCAGCTTCAGACGCCATTGTTAGGCAAAGGTAATTTAAGTGTAGGAAAGGATGAAACAATGTCTTTGCCACCTGTAAGTACAGATAGTAGTATAAACCCCCTCGCACGGTCCCCGCAGCTGGACAATTTTCTCACGGCATCTGGAAGGAAATTCTGTAGTAATGCTCAACCGGTGTCGCTCATTCAGCTGACAGAAACTTTCAACTGGTTCCTCCCACCCTTACCTCTGACAAATTGAAAACTCTAGTCATTGGCGACTCCATTACCAGCAGTATTAGACTTAAAACAAATCATCCAGCGATCATACACTGTTTACCAGGGGGCAGGGCTACCGACGTTAAGGCTACTCTCAAGATGGTGCTGGCTAAAGCTAAAACTGGTGAGTTTAGAGAGTATAGGGATATTGTTATCTATGTCGGCACCAACGATGTTAGGATGAAACAGTCAGACGGCACCAAGCTCAACATAGCTTCAGTGTGTAAATCAGCTAGAAAGATGCATTAGCATCGAATAATTGTCTATGGTCCCCTCCCAGTTAGGGGGAGTGATGAGCTTTACAGCAGAGTCTCACAACTCAATCGCTGGTTGAAAACTGTTTTCTGCACCTCCCAAAAGATAGAATTTGTAGATAATTGTCCCTCTTTCTGGGACTCACTCACAAACAGGAACAAGCCTGGCCTGCTGAGGAGGGACGGACTCCATCCTAGCTGGAGGGCTGGTCTCATCTTATCTACGAACATAGACAGGGCTCTAACTCCACAATAAGATAGGGTGCAGGCCAGGCAGCAGGCTGTTAGCAAGCCTGCCAGTTTAGTGGAGTACGCCACTAGCACAGTCAGTGTAGTCAGCTCAGCTATCCCCATTGAGACAGTGTCTGTGCCTCGACCTAGGTTGGGCAAAACTAAACATGGCAGTATTCGCCTTAGCAATCTCACTAGAATAAAGACCTCCTCCATTCCTGTCATTATTGAAAGAGATTGTGATATCTCACATCTCAAAATAGGACTACATAATATTAGATCCCTCACTTCCAAGGCAGTTATAGTCAATGAACTAATCACTGCTCATAATCTTGATTGGCCTGACTGAAACATGGAAACATTAACCACATTCATATAGGGGGCGCACGTTCCCGTTTTAAACAAGATATTTTGTCACGAAAAGATGCTCGACTATGCATATAATTGACAGCTTTGGAAAGAAAACACTCTGACATTTCCAAAACTGCAAAGATATTTTCTGTGAGTGCCATAGAACTGATGCTACAGGCGAAACCAAGATGAAATTTCAAACAGGAAGTGCCCCAGATTTTGAAGGCGCTGTGTTCCAATGACTCCTTATATGGCTGTGAATGGCTCACGAATGAGCTTACACGTTCTGTCGTTTCCCCAAGGTGTCTGCAGCATTGTGACGTATTTGTAGGCATATCATTGGAAGATTGACCATAAGACACTACATTTACCAGGTGGTCGCTTGGTGTCCTCCGTCGCAATTATTGCGTAATCTCCAGCTGCAGTACTTTTCTGTTTGCTACTGAGGAGAAACCCAACTGCCAGGAATGATTTATCATCGAATAGATATGTGAAAAACACCTTGAGGGTTGATTCTAAACAACGTTTGCCATGTTTCTGTCGATATTATGGAGTTAATTTGGAAAAAAGTTTGGCGTTGTAATGACTGAATTTTCGGGGTTTTTTCTTAGCCAAACGTGATGAACAAAACGGAGTGATTTCTAATATTTTGGGAAAAAATGAACATTTGCTATCTAACTGAGAGTCTCCTCATTGAAAACATCTGAAGTTCTTCAAAGGTAAATGATTTTATTTGAATGCTTTTCTTGTTTTTGTGAAAATGTTGCATGCTGAATGCTAGGCTTAATGCTATGCTAGCTATCAATACTCTTACACAAATGCTTGTGTAGCTATGGTTGAAAAGCATATTTTGAAAATCTGAGATGACAGTGTTAACAAAAGGCTAAGCTTGTGAGTGAATATATTTCTTTCATTTCATTTGCGATTTTCATGAATAGTTAACGTTGCGTTATGGTAATGAGCTTGAGGCTATGATTACCCTCCCGGATACGGGATTGCTCGACGCAAGAAGTTAAGCCTGATGAATTTACTGTGTTAAATGAGGGCTCTCCTCTTGGTTACACTAGTGACCATATCCCCCGCGCATCCCGCAAAGGCAGGGATGTCGCTAACATTTACGATAGCAAATTTCAATTTACAAAAACAAATTACTGCGTTTTCAACTTTTGAGCTTCTAGTCATGAAATCTATGCAGCCTACTCAATCACTTTTTATAGCTACTGTTTACAGGCCTCCTGGGCCGTATACAGTGTTCCTCTCTGAGTTCCCTGGGTTCCTATCAGACCTTGTAGTCTGTACCTAATAGAGCAGATGTAGTCTGATGTGTGGAAGTCAGCCGTCTGTACCTATTAGAGCAGATGTAGTCTGATGTGTGGAAGTCAGCTGTCTGTACCTAATAGAGCAGATGTAGTCTGATGTGTAGAAGTCAGCCGTCTGTACCTATTAGAGCAGATGTAGTCTGAGGTGTGGAAGTCAGCCGTCTGTACCTATTAGAGCAGATGTAGTCTGAGGTGTGGAAGTCAGCCGTCTGTACCTAATAGAGCAGATGTAGTCTGATGTGTGGAAGTCAGCTGTCTGTACCTAATAGAGCAGATGTAGTCTGATGTGTAGAAGTCAGCCGTCTGTACCTAATAGAGCAGATGTAGTCTGATGTGTGGAAGTCAGCTGTCTGTATCTATTAGAGCAGATGTAGTCTGATGTGTGGAAGTCAGCCGTCTGTACCTAATAGAGCAGATGTAGTCTGATGTGTAGAAGTCACCTGTCTGTACCTAATAGAGCAGATGTAGTCTGATGTGTGGAAGTCAGCCGTCTGTACCTAATAGAGCAGATGTAGTCTGATGTGTGGAAGTCAGCCGTCTGTATCTAATAGGGCAGATGTAGTCTGATGTGTGGAAGTCAGCCGTCTGGCAGGAGAGAGTCATTGGGAGGGAGACGTTCTGACTGAATGCACATTTGAGAACTAGAACAGTACATTTACTTTGTGCTTTTTTTATTAACCAATCACAAGTGGGGTGCCCTAATGGGTGGGCCGCCACTGGTCCCCCCAAAAAAATTTCAGCACCTGAACAGTGGCCAAAACTATCTCTCTGTCTTACTACAGTATGTGTAGCCTATGTATCTGATGCTGTCTGGACAAAAAGAGTACGTCATTTCAGATAGATGGTCTAAACATTCTGTGACAGAGGAGCGTTGTTTCGCTCGCTTGGACGCTTTATCTAAGATAGATAGATTTTCTGTTGGTGCGCGTCTTGGTCAAATAAATTATACATTTTGGACAGGCAAGGAGGTACGGCAGGGCGGCCCAGACCCCCTAAGGCAAACCCATAACGACGGCCCTGCCTTTTATTGATACCTGTGGTGCATATGTACAGTAACGTACAGTAATGGACAGTTAAGGCAGAACATTATCAAAGTTTGTTGAACTGGAATTCATGGGCATCTCTGCTGAAACCAACAAAGTAATACAGAAAGTCCTGTACAGGGAAGAAATTCCATCTACTTTCACACCTGTTCATAATGAAATCAGAGATAGAGCGCCCTCTACAGGTCAGATGACAGAAGCACACTCACAGACGCACTACGACAGATATACTGTCCCGGAATCCCACTACCCAATCACAAACATATCACCACACATCCTGATTGGAGGATGCTGTCTGGAGAGGTGAGCAACAGTCATTCTACCACTGGAGGGCGATCTCCCTCCATATCAGACTTTGTGTCCAGTGACACAACCTGACTACATGGGAGAATCTCAATTGGTTACTCCCTTGTGTCCTCTCCTCGTCTCCTTCTCAAAACCCATTGGAGGAGAAGGTCAGAGGGGAGGGACTTCCCAATGGCTCCTGACAGATGAATGTAACTCTTCACCCAGTACTACCAAAGACTGAATCCTAGCAATTACGGGTGACATTTTTCAGGTGCAAAACTGTTCATAACATTTACAATTTTGCTGTGAAGTGACTTCATGCAATGACATGACTTTACTGCTGCAGAAACAGAAAGTGACTATGGGCACCATTTTTGTGGTGCAAAAGAGCACAGATCTGTGTTTAAAAAATATATATATTTGATTGTTTTTCTATTTTATGTATTAATTATAACAATGCAACACATTTGAAGAAGGACAAAGCAAGATATTCTGGCAAAAATGGCTATGAATAAGGAAATAATAAACGGTTTGGGGGTTAGTGAATAATATGAATTTTAAATTACACCTCTTCTTTCTCTCCTCTTTTACCTCCTTTCTCACTCATCCATATTCCTTTCTTCTTCACTACTTTATCCTCCTTGTCCCCTATAGGTCACCATATTCCTCTCTTCTTCACTACTTTATCCTCCTTGTCCCCTATAGGCCTCCTATTCATCTGGTGATTTAATCATTGAGTGCATTTGACTTCCTCTTTTATCATATCATCTGAACATATTATTAAACTGAACTGTTTATTGAAGTAAGTTTCTTACCCTTCTGGTGAAGTTATTAGTAAGGTTAGTTTTTCTCAGAGTTGTGGTTTCATCTCTGCCATGCTGTTACTGAGACAACAGGAAGTAGCTACGTGACTGTGTCAGCAACACATTTGTGAAAAAAGGAAACGCCTCTTTGTACATCCTGTTGTTTTGGTTTCTGTCAAGGACTCTTCTTACTTTTCCCCAACGCAGTTAAGCCAAAACCACACCCCATTATTCAGAGGGGCGTTCTACTAGGCTCCTATTGGCTAGCTAGCATTGTCACACCCATGTATTTAATTTTAGAGTTTGAATGAGTTGTAAAAATGTCCCAGAGAACTCTGTTGAATTCCCTCAATTGAAGGCCAGCTAAGTTAACCTAGGCTACTTAATGTTACTAGCTCGGTATTTGAAGTTGTTATATTATCAGTAGTAGTTTATTATTAGGTAAAAGCATATGCTTATTATTCAGAATTTCTCAAATATGTATGTCGAATACGCTATATAATATAATATGCTACAGCCATTGAATCTGTCTTTGAGTGTTAACCTTTTGCGTGTAGGGGCAGTATTTTTGTTTTTGGCTAAAAAAACGCATTCCCATTTGAAAGTGCCTATTTCTCAGCCACAGAACATAGAATATGCATATAATTGTCAGATTGCGGATAGAAAACACTCTAAAGTTTCCAAAACTGTAAAAAAATTATTCCTCAAGCATACAAGTATTTTACACCACTTTAAAGATGGAATTCTCGTTAATCCAGCCACAGTGTCCGATTTCAAACGGCTTTACGGCGAAAGCACCACAAACGATTATGTTAGGTCAACACCAATTCACAGAAAAACACAGCCATTTTTCCAGCCAAAGAGAGAGTCACAAAAGCACAAATAGAGATAAAATTAATCACTAACCTTTGATGATCTTCATCAGATGACACTCATAGGACTTCATGTTACACAATACATGTATGTTTTGTTTGATAAAGTTCATATTTAAAAAAATCAGAGTTTCAGTAGTTCTAAAACAATGCAGTGGTTTGCAGAGAGCCACATCCAATTTACAGAAATACTCATCATAAATGTTAATGAAAATACAAGTGTTCCACATGGAATTAGAGATATACACTTCTCCTTAATGCAACTGCTGTGTCAGATTTGGAAAAAACTTTATGGAAAAACCAAACCATGCAATAATCTGAGTACAGTGTTGAGACAACAAAGGAGACAAAAGATATCCTCCATATTGGGTAGTCAACATTAGTCAGAAATAGCGTTATAAATATTCACTTACCTTTGATGATCTTCATCAGATTGTACTCCCAGGAATCCCAGTTCCACCATAAATGTTTGATTTGTTCGATAATGTCCATCATTTTATGTCCAAATAGCTTATTTTGTTAGGGCGTTTAGTACACAAATACAAACTATTCAGGTCCAGGCGAACGTGGACGAAAAGTTCAAAAAGTTATGTTACAGGTCGAGAAACATTTCAAACTAATATAGAATCAATCTTTAGAATGTTTTTATCATAAATCTTCAATAACGTTCCAACCGGAGAATTCCTAGAAGAGCAATGGAATGCAGGTCGCTGAAATGCGCATGACCAGCACTTGACTCTCTGCCAGACACCCGACTCATTCAGCTCTCATTTAGTCCCACTTCACAGTAGAAGCCTCAAACCAGTTTCTAAAACCGGTTGACATCTAGTGGAAGCTGTTGTAAGTGCAACATAACCAATATTCCAGTGTATCTCAAATAGGGGCTGAGCTAAAAACTACAAGCCTCAGATTTCTCACTTCCTGTTTTGGATTTTTTTCTCAGGTTTTGCCTGCCATATGGTTCTGTTATACTCACAGACATCATTCAAACAGTTTTAGAAACTTCAGAGTGTTTTCTATCCAATACTACTAATAATATGCATATATAAGCATCTGGGACAGAGTAGCAGGCAGTTTACTCTGGGCACCTTATTCATCCAAGCTACTCAATACTGCCCCGTCACCAAGAACTTTTTTTAACAAACAGGCAGTTTTATGCCTGACTTACATTGCACCGCCCGTTTTTCACAATTGAAGAGAGTTTTGTAGTATGAATAAAATTGGCTGAAAGAAACCGCAATCCAAGAACAGCTTACTGCGCAGTGATAGTATAGTGGGCCCCAATGATGTTAGTGTAAAGATAACCAAGGTACAGGTTAATCGACACGGTACCACATTTTTTCAATAGCTAAGACAGATGATGTTGCCTGGAAGGACACTGGTGTCCTGGTGGTTGAAGTCTGTCTTGCAGGTTACTGACTGGGAAGTTAGTGTAAGGGGTGCGTAACTGGTGGCAGTGAAGTCAAACGCAGGAGAGCAGAACTAGGTAATAGCCGGAGCAGTTTAAATTCAAAACCAACGGCATCAATAAATAACAACATGGGTACAAAACCCAACGTGCACCAGTCAACATGTGCACAAGCACTTACAACAAACAATACCACACAAAGACATGGGGGGGGAACAGAGGGTTAAATTGTGTGTGTGATCATGTGTGTGTGTAACCATGTGTGTGTGTGTGACCATGTGTGTGTGTGCAATCATGTGTGTGTGTGTGCATCATGTGTGTGTGCATCATGTGTGTGTGTGTGTGATCATGTGTGTGTGTGTGATCATGTGTGTGTGTGTGTG
>NW_024608676.1:40000-57500 GCF_018296145.1 Oncorhynchus tshawytscha | reverse complement strand
TGATACACACACACATGATACACACACACATGATACACACACACACACACACACATGATACACACACACATGATACACACACACACACATGATACACACACACACACACACACACATGATACACACACACATGATACACACACACATGATACACACACACACACACAAGATACACACACACATGATACACACACACACACACATGATACACACACACATGATACACACACACACACACACACACACATGATACACACACACATGATACACACACACATGATACACACACACATGATACACACACGATACACACACACACACACACACACACACACACATGATACACACACACATGATACACACACACATGATACACACACACACACATGATACACACACACACATGATACACACACACATGATACACACACACATGATACACACACACATGATACACACACACATGATACACACACACACACACACACACACACAAGATACACACACACACATACACACACACACACACACATGATACACACACACACATGATACACACACACACACATGATACACACACACATGATACATGATACACACACACACACATGATACACACACACATGATACACACACATGATACACACACACATGATACACACACACATGATACACACACACATGATACACACACACACATACACACACACACATGACACACACACACATGATACACACACACACATGATACACACACACACACATGATACACACACACACATGATACACACACACATGATACACACACACACATGATACACACACATGATACACACACACATGATACACACACACATGATACACACACACATGATACACACACACACACATGATACACACACACACATGATACACACACACATGATACACACACACACATGATACACACACACACACATGATACACACACACACACATGATACACACACACATGATACACACACACACATGATACACACACACACATGATACACACACATGATACACACACACACACACACATGATACACACACACACATGATACACACACACACACATGATACACACACACATGATACACACACACATGATACACACACACATGATACACACACACACATGATACACACACACATGATACACACACACACATGATACACACACACATGATACACACACACATGATACACACACACATGATACATACACACACACACATGATACACACACATGATACATACACACACACACACATGATAAACACACATGATACACACACACATGATACACACACACACACATGATACACACACACACATGATACACACACACATGATACACACACACACACACATGATACACACACACATGATACACACACACATGATACACACACACACACATGATACACACACACATGATACACACATGATACACATGATACACACACATGATACACACACACACACATGATACACACACACACACATGATACACACACACATGATACACACACACACACATGATACACACACACATGATACACACACACACACATGATACACACACACACACACATGATACATACACACATGATACACACACACACATGATACACACACACACACATGATACACACACACATGATACACACACACACATGATACACACACACATGATACACACACACATGATACACACACACATGATACACACACATGATACACACACACACATGATACACACACACACATGATACACACACACATGATACACACACACACATGATACACACACACATGATACACACACACACATGATACACACACACACATGATACACACACACATGATACACACACACACACACATGATACACACACACATGATACACACACACACATGATACACACACACACATGATACACACACACACATGATACACACACACATGATACACACACACACACATGATACACACACACACATGATACACACACACACACATGATACACACACACATGATACACACACACACATGATACACACACACACACACATGATACATACACACACACATGATACACACACACATAATACACACACACACACACACACATGATACATACACACACACATGATACACACACACATGATACACACACACACACATGATACACACACACACACATGATACACACACACACACATGATACACACACACACATGATACATACACACACACATGATACACACACACACACATGATACATACACACACACATGATACACACACACATGATACACACACACACACATGATACACACACACACACATGATACACACACACACACATGATACACACACACACACATGATACATACACACACACATGATACACACACACACACACATGATACACACACACATGATACACACACACATGATACACACACACACACATGATACATACACACACACATGATACATAC
The DNA here is from genome assembly GCF_018296145.1 of Oncorhynchus tshawytscha. NCBI lineage: Eukaryota > Metazoa > Chordata > Actinopteri > Salmoniformes > Salmonidae > Oncorhynchus > Oncorhynchus tshawytscha. Next base: position 54,968 of record NW_024608676.1, on the reverse strand, counting down.
ACACACACACATGATACACACACACATGATACACACACACATGATACACACACACATGATACACACACACATGATACACACACACACATGATACACACACACACATGATACACACACACACACATGATACACACACACACATGATACACACACACACACACATGATACACACACACACATGATACATACACACACACACATGATACACACACACACATGATACATACACACACACACATGATACACACACACACATGATACACACACACACATGATACATACACACACATGATACACACACACACATGATACACACACACACACACATGATACACACACACATGATACACACACATGATACACACACATGATACACACACACACATGATACATACACACACACATGATACACACACACACATGATACACACACATGATACATACACATGATACATACACACACATGATACACACACACATGACACACACACACACACACATGATACACACACACATGATACACACACATGATACACACACATGATACACACACACACATGATACATACACACACACATGATACACACACACACATGATACACACACACATGATACACACACATGATACACACACATGATACATACACATGATACATACACACACATGATACATACACACACACATGATACACACACACATGATACACACACACACACATGATACACACACACACACATGATACACACACACACACACACACATGATACACACACACACATGATACACACACACACATGATACACACACACACACACACACGATACACACACATGATACACACACACACACATGATACACACACACACACACATGATACACACACACACACACACACATGATACACACACACACATGATACACACACACACATGATACACACACACACACATGATACACACACACACATGATACACACACACACATGATACACACACACACATGATACACACACATGATACATACACACACATGATACATACACACACACATGATACACACACACATGATACACACACATGATACACACACATGATACACACACATGATATACACACACACACATGATACACACACATGATACACACACACATGATACACACACATGATACACACACATGATACACACACATGATACACACACATGATACACACACATGATACACACACATGATACACACACACATGATACACACACACATGATACACACACACACATGATACACACACACACATGATACACACACACATGATACACACACATGATACACACACATGATACACACACATGATACACACACATGATACACACACATGATACACACACATGATACACACACATGATACACACACATGATACACACACACATGGTACACACACATGATACACACACACACATGATACACACACATGATACACACACATGATACACACACACATGATACACACACATGATACACACACACACACATGATACACACACATGATACACACACATGATACACACACACACATGATACACACACATGATACACACACATGATACACACACACACACATGATACACACACATGATACACACACACATGATACACACACATGATACACACACATGATACACACACATGATACACACACATGATACACACACATGATACACACACACACATGATACACACACACACATGGTACACACACATGATACACACACATGATACACACACACACATGATACACACACACACATGATACACACACATGATACATACACACACATGATACACACACACATGATACACACACATGATACACACACATGATACACACACACACACATGATACACACACATGATACACACACATGATACACACACACACACACACATGATACACACACACACATGATACACACACACACATGATACACACACACACACACACACATGATACACACACACACATGATACACACACACACACATGATACACACACACACATGATACACACACATGATACATACACATGATACATACACACACATGATACACACACATGATACACACACATGATACACACACATGATACACACACACACACATGATACACACACATGATACACACACACACACATGATACACACACATGATACACACACATGATACACACACACACACACACACACATGATACACACACACACATGATACACACACACATATGATACACACACACACACATGATACACACACACACACATGATACACACACGCACATGATACACACACATGATACATACACATGATACATACACACACATGATACACACACATGATACACACACATGACACACACACATGATACACACACACACACATGATACACATACACACACATGATACACACACATGATACACACACACACACATGATACACACACATGATACACACACATGATACACACACACACACACACACACACATGATACACACACACACATGATACACACACACACATGATACACACACACACACATGATACATACACACACATGATACATACACACACACATGATACACACACATGATACACACACATGATACACACACATGATACACACACACACACATGATACACACACACACACATGATACACACACACACACATGATACACACACACATGATACACACACATGATACACACACATGATACACACACACATGATACACACACACACATGATACACACACACACATGATACACACACATGATACACACACACACATGATACACACACACACACACACATGATACACACACACACACACACATGATACACACACACACACATGATACACACACACACACACACATGATACACACACACACACACATGATACATACACACACACATGATACACACACACACACACACACATGATACACACACACACACACATGATACACACACACACATGATACACACACACACATGATACACACACACACATGATACACACACACATGATACACACACACACATGATACATACACACACACACATGATACACACACACACATGATACACACACACACATGATACACACACACACATGATACACACACACACATGATACACACACACACATGATACACACACACACATGATACACACACACACACATGATACACACACACACATGATACACACACACATGATACACACACACACACATGATACACACACACACATGATACACACACACATGATACACACACACACATGATACACACACACATGATACACACACACACATGATACACACACACATGATACACACACACACATGATACATACACACACACACATGATACACACACACACATGATACACACACACACACATGATACACACACACACATGATACACACACACACATGATACACACACACACATGATACACACACACATGATACACACACACACATGATACACACACACATGATACACACACACACACATGATACATACACACACACACATGATACACACACACACATGATACACACACACACACATGATACACACACACACATGATACACACACACACATGATACACACACACACATGATACACACACACATGATACACACACACACACATGATACACACACACACATGATACATACACACAAACACATGATACACACACACACATGATACACACACACACACATGATACACACACACACACATGATACACACACACACATGATACACACACACACATGATACACACACACATGATACACACACACACATGATACACACACACATGATACACACACACACACATGATACATACACACACACACATGATACACACACACACATGATACACACACACACACATGATACACACACACACATGATACACACACACACATGATACACACATGATACATACACACACACATGATACACACACACATGATACACACACATGATACACACACATGATACACACACACACACATGATACACACACATGATACACACACATGATACACACACACACATGATACACACACACACATGATACACACACACACATGATACACACACACACACACATGATACACACACACACATGATACACACACATGATACACACACACACATGATACACACACACACATGATACACACACATGATACACACACATACATGATACACAAACACACATGATACACACACACACATGATACACACACATGATACATACACATGATACATACACACACATGATACACACACATGATACACACACATGATACACACACATGATACACACACACACATGATACACACACATGATACACACACACACACATGATACACACACATGATACACACACATGATACACACACACACATGATACACACACACACATGATACACACACACACATGATACACACACACACACATGATACACACACACACATGATACACACACACATGATACACACACACACATGATACACACACATGATACATACACATGATACATACACACACATGATACACACACACACACATGATACACATACACACACATGATACACACACATGATACACACACACACACATGATACACACACATGATACACACACATGATACACACACACACACACACACACATGATACACACACACACATGATACACACACACACATGATACACACACACACACACATGATACATACACACACATGATACATACACACACACATGATACACACACATGATACACACACATGATACACACACACACACACACATGATACACACACACACATGATACACACACACACATGATACACACACCCATGATACACACACATGATACACACACATGATACACACACACACACATGATACACACACACATGATACACACACACACATGATACACACACATGATACACACACACACATGATACACACACACACACACCCACATGATACACACACACACACACACATGATACACACACACACATGATACACACACACACACACACATGATACACACACACACACACACATGATACATACACACACACATGATACACACACACACACACACACATGATACACACACACACACATGATACACACACACACATGATACACACACACACATGATACACACACACACATGATACACACACACATGATACACACACACACATGATACATACACACACACACATGATACACACACACACATGATACACACACACACACATGATACACACACACACATGATACACACACACACATGATACACACACACACATGATACACACACATGATACACACACACACACATGATACACACACACACATGATACACACACACACACATGATACACACACACACATGATACACACACACATGATACACACACACACACATGATACACACACACACATGATACACACACACATGATACACACACACACACACATGATACACACACACACATGATACATACACACACACACATGATACACACACACATGATACACACACACACACATGATACACACACACACATGATACACACACACACATGATACACACACACACATGATACACACACACATGATACACACACACACATGATACACACACACATGATACACACACACACACATGATACATACACACACACACACATGATACACACACACACGATACACACACACACACATGATACACACACACACATGATACACACACACACATGATACACACACACACATGATACACACACACATGATACACACACACACACATGATACACACACACACATGATACATACACACACACACATGATACACACACACACATGATACACACACACACACATGATACACACACACACATGATACACACACACACACATGATACACACACACATGATACACACACACACACATGATACACACACATGATACACACACACACATGATACACACACACACACACACATGATACACACACACACATGATACACACACACACACACACACACATGATACACACACACACACACACATGATACATACACACACACATGATACACACACACACACACACACATGATACACACACACACACATGATACACACACACACATGATACACACACACACATGATACACACACACATGATACACACACACACATGATACATACACACACACACATGATACACACACACATGATACACACACACACACATGATACATACACACACACACATGATACACACACACACATGATACACACACACACACATGATACACACACACACATGATACACACACACACATGATACACACACACACATGATACACACACACATGATACACACACACACACATGATACACACACACACATGATACATACACACAAACACATGATACACACACACACATGATACACACACACACACATGATACACACACACACACATGATACACACACACACACATGATACACACACACACATGATACACACACACATGATACACACACACACATGATACACACACACATGATACACACACACACATGATACATACACACACACACATGATACACACACACACATGATACACACACACACACATGATACACACACACACATGATACACACACACACATGATACACACATGATACATACACACACACATGATACACACACACATGATACACACACATGATACACACACATGATACACACACACACACATGATACACACACATGATACACACACATGATACACACACACACATGATACACACACACACACATGATACACACACACACATGATACACACACACACACACATGATACACACACACACATGATACACACACATGATACACACACACACATGATACACACACACACATGATACACACACATGATACACACACATACATGATACACAAACACACATGATACACACACACACATGATACACACACATGATACATACACATGATACATACACACACATGATACACACACATGATACACACACACACACATGATACACACACACACACATGATACACACACATGATACACACACACACATGATACACACACATGATACACACACATGATACACACACACACATGATACACACACACACATGATACACACACACACACATGATACACACACACACATGATACACACACACACATGATACACACACACACATGATACACACACACATGATACACACACACACACATGATACACACACACACATGATACATACACACACACACATGATACACACACACACATGATACACACACACACACATGATACACACACACACATGATACACACACACACATGATACACACACACACATGATACACACACACATGATACACACACACACACATGATACACACACATGATACACACACACACATGATACACACACACACACACACATGATACACACACACACACATGATACACACACACACACACACACACATGATACACACACACACACACACATGATACACACACACACATGATACACACACACACACACACATGATACACACACACACACATGATACACACACACACATGATACACACACACACATGATACACACACACATGATACACACACACACATGATACATACACACACACACATGATACACACACACATGATACACACACACACACATGATACATACACACACACACATGATACACACACACACATGATACACACACACACACATGATACACACACACACATGATACACACACACACATGATACACACACACATGATACACACACACATGATACACACACACACACATGATACACACACACACATGATACATACACACAAACACATGATACACACACACACATGATACACACACACACACATGATACACACACACACACATGATACACACACACACATGATACACACACACACATGATACACACACACATGATACACACACACACATGATACACACACACATGATACACACACACACACATGATACATACACACACACACATGATACACACACACACATGATACACACACACACACATGATACACACACACACATGATACACACACACACATGATACACACATGATACATACACACACACATGATACACACACACATGATACACACACATGATACACACACATGATACACACACACACACATGATACACACACATGATACACACACATGATACACACACACACATGATACACACACACACATGATACACACACACACATGATACACACACACACACACATGATACACACACACACATGATACACACACATGATACACACACACACATGATACACACACACACATGATACACACACATGATACACACACATACATGATACACAAACACACATGATACACACACACACATGATACACACACATGATACACACACGATACATACACACACATGATACACACACATGATACACACACATGATACACACACATGATACACACACACACACATGATACACACACATGATACACACACACACACATGATACACACACATGATACACACACATGATACACACACACACATGATACACACACACACATGATACACACACACACATGATACACACACACACACATGATACACACACACACATGATACACACACACATGATACACACACACACATGATACACACACATGATACATACACATGATACATACACACACATGATACACACACACACACATGATACACATACACACACATGATACACACACATGATACACACACACACACATGATACACACACATGATACACACACATGATACACACACACACACACACACATGATACACACACACACATGATACACACACACACATGATACACACACACACACACATGATACATACACACACATGATACATACACACACACATGATACACACACATGATACACACACATGATACACACACACACACATGATACACACACACACATGATACACACACACACATGATACACACACCCATGATACACACACATGATACACACACATGATACACACACACACATGATACACACACACACATGATACACACACACACACATGATACACACATGATACACACACACACATGATACACACACACACACACATGATACACACACACACACACATGATACACACACACACATGATACACACACACACACACACATGATACACACACACACACACACATGATACATACACACACACATGATACACACACACACACACACACATGATACACACACACACACATGATACACACACACACACATGATACACACACACACATGATACACACACACACATGATACACACACACATGATACACACACACACACATGATACATACACACACACACATGATACACACACACACATGATACACACACACACACATGATACACACACACACATGATACACACACACACATGATACACACACACACATGATACACACACACACACATGATACACACACACACACATGATACACACACACACATGATACACACACACACATGATACACACACACATGATACACACACACACATGATACACACACACATGATACACACACACACACATGATACATACACACACACACATGATACACACACACACATGATACACACACACACACATGATACACACACACACATGATACACACACACACATGATACACACATGATACATACACACACACATGATACACACACACATGATACACACACATGATACACACACATGATACACACACACACACATGATACACACACATGATACACACACATGATACACACACACACATGATACACACACACACATGATACACACACACACATGATACACACACACACACACATGATACACACACACATGATACACACACATGATACACACACACACATGATACACACACACATGATACACACACATGATACACACACATACATGATACACAAACACACATGATACACACACACACATGATACACACACATGATACATACACATGATACATACACACACATGATACACACACATGATACACACACATGATACACACACATGATACACACACACACACATGATACACACACATGATACACACACACACACATGATACACACACATGATACACACACATGATACACACACACACATGATACACACACACACATGATACACACACACACATGATACACACACACACACATGATACACACACACACATGATACACACACACATGATACACACACACACATGATACACACACATGATACATACATGATACATACACACACATGATACACACACACACACATGATACACATACACACACATGATACACACACATGATACACACACACACACATGATACACACACATGATACACACACATGATACACACACACACACACACACATGATACACACACACACATGATACACACACACACATGATACACACACACACACACATGATACATACACACACATGATACATACACACACACATGATACACACACATGATACACACACATGATACACACACACACACACACACACATACACACACACACATGATACACACACACACATGATACACACACCCATGATACACACACATGATACACACACATGATACACACACACACACATGATACACACACACACATGATACACACACACACATGATACACACACATGATACACACACACACATGATACACACACACACACACACACATGATACACACACACACACACACATGATACACACACACACATGATACACACACACACACACATGATACACACACACACACACACATGATACATACACACACACACATGATACACACACACACACACACATGATACACACACACACACATGATACACACACACACATGATACACACACACACATGATACACACACACACATGATACACACACACATGATACACACACACACATGATACATACACACACACACATGATACACACACACACATGATACACACACACACACATGATACACACACACACATGATACACACACACACATGATACACACACACACATGATACACACACACACATGATACACACACACACACATGATACACACACACACATGATACACACACACACACATGATACACACACACACATGATACACACACACATGATACACACACACACACATGATACACACACACACATGATACACACACATGATACACACACACACACACATGATACACACACACACATGATACATACACACACACACATGATACACACACACATGATACACACACACACACATGATACACACACACACATGATACACACACACACATGATACACACACACACATGATACACACACACATGATACACACACACACATGATACACACACACATGATACACACACACACACATGATACATACACACACACACACATGATACACACACACACGATACACACACACACACACATGATACACACACACACATGATACACACACACACATGATACATACACACACATGATACACACACACACACACACACATGATACACACACACACATGATACATACACACACACACATGATACACACACACACATGATACACACACACACACACACATGATACACACACACACATGATACACACACACACATGATACACACACACACATGATACACACACACATGATACACACACACACACATGATACACACACATGATACACACACACACATGATACACACACACACACATGATACACACACACACATGATACACACACACACACACACACACATGATACACACATGACACACACACATGATACATACACACACACATGATACACACACACACACACACACACATGATACACACACACACACATGATACACACACACACATGATACACACACACACATGATACACACACACATGATACACACACACACATGATACATACACACACACACATGATACACACACACACATGATACACACACACACACATGATACATACACACACACACATGATACACACACACACATGATACACACACACACACATGATACACACACACACATGATACACACACACACATGATACACACACACACATGATACACACACACATGATACACACACACACACATGATACACACACACACATGATACATACACACAAACACATGATACACACACACACATGATACACACACACACATGATACACACACACACACATGATACACACACACACACATGATACACACACACACATGATACACACACACATGATACACACACACACATGATACACACACACATGATACACACACACACATGATACATACACACACACACATGATACACACACACACATGATACACACACACACACATGATACACACACACACATGATACACACACACACATGATACACACATGATACACACACACACATGATACACACACACATGATACACACACATGATACACACACATGATACACACACACACACATGATACACACACATGATACACACACACACATGATACACACACACACATGATACACACACACACATGATACACACACACACATGATACACACACACACATGATACACACACACACATGATACACACACATGATACACACACATGATACACAAACACACATGATACACACACACACATGATACACACACATGATACATACACATGATACACACACATGATACACACACATACACACATGATACACACACATGATACACACACACACACATGATACACACACATGATACACACACACACACATGATACACACACATACACACACATGATACACACACACACATGATACACACACACACATGATACACACACACACATGATACACACACACACATGATACACACACACATGATACACACACACACATGATACACACACACATGATGACACACACACACACACATACACACACACACATGATACATACACACACACATGATACACACACACACATGATACACACACACACACATGATACACACACACACATGATACACACACACACATGATACACACACACACATGATACACACACACATGATACACACACACACACATGATACACACACATGATACACACACACACATGATACACACACACACACACATGATACACACACACACATGATACACACACACACACACACACACATGATACACACACACACACACACATGATGACACACACACACATGATACACACACACACACACACATGATACACACACACACATGATACACACACACACATGATACACACACACACATGATACACACACATGATACACACACACACATGATACATACACACACACACATGATACACACACACATGATACACACACACACACACATGATACATACACACACACATGATACACACACACACATGATACACACACACACACATGATACACACACACACATGATACACACACACACATGATACACACACACATGATACACACACACATGATACACACACACACACATGATACACACACACACATGATACATACACACAAACACATGATACACACACACACATGATACACACACACACACATGATACACACACACACACATGATACACACACACACATGATACACACACACACATGATACACACACACATGATACACACACACACATGATACACACACACATGATACACACACACACACATGATACATACACACACACACATGATACACACACACACATGATACACACACACACACATGATACACACACACACATGATACACACACACACATGATACACACATGATACATACACACACACATGATACACACACACATGATACACACACATGATACACACACATGATACACACACACACACATGATACACACACATGATACACACACATGATACACACACACACATGATACACACACACACATGATACACACACACACATGATACACACACACACACACATGATACACACACACACATGATACACACACATGATACACACACACACATGATACACACACACACATGATACACACACATGATACACACACATACATGATACACAAACACACATGATACACACACACACATGATACACACACATGATACACACATGATACACACACACACATGATACACACACATGATACACACACATGATACACACACATGATACACACACACACACATGATACACACACATGATACACACACACACACATGATACACACACACACATGATACACACACACATGATACACACACACACATGATACACACACACACATGATACACACACACACATGATACACACACACACACATGATACACACACACACATGATACACACACACATGATACACACACACACATGATACACACACATGATACATACACATGATACACACACACATGATACACACACACACACATGATACACACACACACACATGATACACACACATGATACACACACACACACATGATACACACACACACATGATACACACACACACACACACACATGATACACACACACACATGATACACACACACACATGATACACACACACACACATGATACA
>NW_024608676.1:0-27500 GCF_018296145.1 Oncorhynchus tshawytscha | reverse complement strand
CCATAACAACGCCCATAACGCGCTCCAGCAGGTATATCTCACTGGTCACCATAACAACACCCACCCGTAGCATGCGCTCCAGCAGGTATATCTCACTGGTCACCATAACAACACCCACCCGTAGCACGCGCTCCAGCAGGTATATCTCACTGGTCACGATAACAACACCCACCCGTAGCACGCGCTCCAGCAGGTATATCTCACTGGTCACCATAACAACACCTGCTTTTGCCGTCTTTCCTTCCACTAACTGTAAACATCAGCTATCTGAGCAGCTAACCGATCGCTGCAGCTGTACATAGTCCATCTGTAAATAGCCCACCCGATCTACCTACCTCATCCCCATATTGTTTTATTTACTTTTCTGCTCTTTTGCACACCAGTATCTCTACTTACACACCATCATCTGCTCATCTATCACTCCAGTGTTAATTAATCTGCTAAATTGTAATTATTTCGCTACTATGGCCTATTTATTTCCTTACCTCCTCTCGCCATTTGCACACACTTTATATAGACTTTATTTTGTTCTATTGTGTTATTGACTGTACGCTTGTTTATTCCATGTGTAACTCTGTGTTGTTGTATGTGTCAAACTGCTGTGCTTTATCTTTGCCAGGTCACAGTTGTAAATGAGAACATGTTCTCAACTAGCTTACCTGGTTAAATAAAGGTGAAATAAAAAATAAAATATTGTTGTGCTAACTAGTTAGCCCTGTAAACTACAGTTGATAAGCACCCATAATATATCTACCCTAGAAATATAATCTATAGAACAGGCCTCCTCATTCAGGTCAACGATGGCATAATAGGTGGACTAAAACTGTCTCTAGGTCGAACAGATATCTACCAGATATCTCAGAGGGTTCACCTTCAGACTGTAGTCTGTAGTCCTCTCTCTCTCCGTCTCCTTAAGCTCCTCCTCTTTCTTTTCTTTCTCGTTGTCCAAAACCGTTCCTGTTATCGTTTTTTCTTCATCTCTCTTTATCTTGTCTGTTCCGCTGTTGTTTCCCTCCCTCTCTTTCTCCCTCACTCTCTCCCTTCTTTCTGCCTTATTCCTTCATTCTTTATTCGTCTGCCTCTCTTCCCAGTGTTTTCCCTCCCTCTCTCTCTCTCTGTGTTTCTATCTCTCTCTCTCTCTCTCTCTCTCTCTCTGTCCCCGTGTTTCTCTCCCTGCCGCCTCCCCTCTCCTCCCCCTAGATAAGTGGGAGATTAGCTGGGTCAGAAGAGTAGGGTGAGTCAGACACTGAGAATATCACCTGTGTGGGAAACAGAGATATATAGAAGAAAGAGACAGAGAGAGACAGAGAGACAGCTAAACCCTGGCGGATCAACTACACTAATCACATTATATCAGAAGGATAGGGGAGAAGAGAGAAAGATAGAGGAGAGAGAGAGAGAGAGAGAGAGAGAGAGAGAGAGAGAGAGAGAGAGAGAGAGAGAGAGAGAGAGAGAGAGAGAGAGAGAGAGAGAGAGACAGACGGTGGTGGTGTTGTGTCCAGACTCTGTGTGTGTGTGTGTGTGTGTGTGTGTGTGTGTGTGTGTGTGTGTGTGTGTGTGTGTGTGTGTGTGTGTGTGTGTGTGTGTGTGTGTGTGTGTGTGTGTGTGTGTGTGTGTGTGTGTGTGGCTGACTGTGGTGTTAAGTGATTACAATGAAGTGTGTTGATGTTAATCCAATAAGAAACAAAGGCTGAAAATACCTGCAGACTAATCTCATTGAGAGAGAGAGAGAGAGAGAGAGAGAGAGAGAGAGAGAGAGAGAGAGAGATCCACCCTTCCCTTGGCTCGCTCTTAGTGCAGCTCATGCGAAATCTCGAAAGAAGACGCCCCTGTAGGTCACGGGAAGGCAACTAGATTCATCTGCTTGACTATTTTTGAAATACAGACTCAAATGAGAATAACTTTATCGCCCCTGTGTGGTGTGATAAGAAATGACATATAAAACAGACTATTGTGGAGTGAATCATGGGTATCTTCATAGATGTTGGAAGTAGGGGTCCTGAGGTTGCAGCCTCGCTGGAAAAACTGGAATAAAAAAATAGGAGGTATGGCTAAGCAGTGACGTTCTTTATAAAAAATAATAATCAGATTCATAATAATCCTAATCATAAGGTTTGTAAAGCTCTTTTCATTATACAAGAATAATCTCAAAGTGCATCAATCTCGAAGTGCATTTTACATGTCAGCAGTTAATTGTAATTAAACTCGGACAAAACAGAGATGCTTGTTCTAGGTCCCAAGCAACAAAGAGATCTTCTGTTGAATCTGACAATTCATCTTAATGGTTGTACAGTCGTCTCAAATAAAACTGTGAAGGACCTCGGCGTTACTCTAAACCCTGATCTCTCTTTAGACTAACATATCAAGACTGTTTCAAGGACAGCTTTTTCCATCTACGTAACATTGCAAAAATCAGAAACTTTCTGTCTAAAATTGATGCAGAAAAATGAATCCATGCTTTTTTTACTTCTTGGTTAGACTACTGCAATGCTCTACTTTCCGGCTACCCGGATAAAGCACTAAATAAACTTCAGTTAGTGCTAAATACGGCTGCTAGAATCCTGACTAGAACCCAAAAATTTGACCATATTACTCCAGTGCTAGCCTCCCTACACTGGCTTCCTGTTAAGGCAAGGGCTGATTTCAGTAGTAGTTTATATTGTCTGATGTGTTGCCCTTATCTGACGATACATATTGTGGTTCCAGTGTGTTAGAACAGGGTATTGAAATGGGTTTTGTCCCAGTGCCATTGCACTTTGTGAAAGTACACTCTGAGTTAATCAGTGGAATATTCAGAGTGGGGGTACGTCCTACGTTGCCAGTGAAAGGTGTGACCTTTATAATGGGTAAAGATATTGCCGGAGGAAAGGTAGTACCCGTATTGGAAGTATTGGATAGAAGTGACCACTCTCTCTAAAGAGCACAGAGTTATCCATGTGTTCCCCGCTTCTGCTGTCACTCGTCCTCAGGCACGACAAGAGCAGCTGAATGCCAACCACTAGTTTGACAACAAGCTTTACATGGGCTTGCTCCTACCCATCTCTCTGATTTGGTCCTGCCGTACATACCTACAAGTACGCTACGATCACAAGACGCAGGCCTCCTAATTGTCCCTAGAATTTCTAAGCAAACAGGCAGGGCTTTCTCCTAAAGAGCTCCAATTTTATGGAATGCTCTGCCTACCTATGTGAGAGACGCAGACTCGGTCTCAACCTATAGGTCTTTACTGAAGACTCGTCTCTTCAGTGGGTCATGTTACTACTACTAACATGTTACTACAACACATGACTACAGCTCCTGTATAACATGCTGTTACAACACAGACCATGGTGATAGCTACAGCAGAAACAAAACCCTCTGGTAAGCAGGATTGGACTCAGTTCCATTTCCATTCCAGTCACTTCTGGAAGTACACTGAATTTCATATTCCAATTATCTTCACTGCTTTTCAACGAGGAAAACATTTAAACTCAGCAAAAATAAGAAACGTCCCTTTTTCAGGACTCTGTCTTTCAAAGATATTTCATAAAAATCCAAATAACCTCACAGATCTTCATTGTAAAGGGTTTAAACACTGTTTCCCATGCTTTTTCAATGAACCATAAACAATTAATGAACTTGTACCTGTGGAACGGTTGAAACTTCATTGGGATAAGGGGCAGCATTTTCACTTTTGGATGAAAAGCGTGCCCAGAGTAAACTGCCTACTACTCAGTCCCAGATGCTAACATATGCATATTATTAGTAGTATTGGATTGAAAACACTCTGAAGTTTTGAAAACTCGTTGAATGATGTCTGTGAGTATAACATAACTCATATGGCAGGCTAAAACCTAAGAAAAAATCTGAGGTTTGTAGTTTTTCAACTCAGCCCCTATTAAAGATACAGTGGGATATTGGTCATGTTGCACGTCCTAAGGCTTCCACTAGATGTCAAGAGTCTTTAGAAACTTGTTTCAGGATTCTACTATGAAGTGGGGCTGAATGAGAGGGGCGTCTAGCAGAGAGCCATGGGCTCGTGACGCGCGGTCATGAGAGAGTTAGCTCGCGTTCCATTGCTTTTCTACAGACAAAGTAATTCTCCGGGTTGGGACATTATTGAAGATTTGACATGTTTCTACGACCAGTAATATGACTGTTTGGACTTTTCGTCCGACCTTTCCGCTGGACACGCGCGTTTGGATTTGTTTACCAAACGCCCTAACAAAAGGAGGTTTATGGACATAAATGATGAACTTTAACGAACAAATCAAACATTTATTGTGGAACTGGGATTCCTGGGAGAACATTCTGATGAAGATCATCAAAGGTAAGTGAATATTTATAATGCTACTTCTGACTAATGTTGACTACACAACATGGCGGATATTTCTTTGGCTGGTTTGGGCTCTGTGCTCCATACTCAGATTATTGCATGGTATGCTTTTTCCGTAAAGTTTTCTTGAAATCTGACACAGCGGTTGCATTAAGGAGAAGTTTATCTAAAGTTCCATGTATAATAGTTGTATCTATTATCAATGTTTATTATGAGTATTTCTGTGAATTGATGTGGCTCTCTGCAAAATCCCTGCATGTTTTGGAACTACTGAATATAACACGCCAATGTAAAATTAGATTTTTGGATATAAATATGCACTTTATCGAACAAAACATACATGCATGTTCATGTGTAACATGAAGTCCTATGAGTGTCATCTGATGAAGATCATCAAAGGTTAGTGATTAATTGTATCTATATTTCTGCTTTTTGTGAAAACGGCTGTATTTTTCTGTGACTTGGTGGTGACCTAACATAATCGAGGACCGCAGATGTGGCCAGGGCAATACATTGCAATGTCTGTACTGTGAGACACCTAAGACAGCGCTACAGGGAGACAAGACAGACAGCTGATTGTCCTCGCAGTGGCAGACCACATGTAACAACACCTGCACAGGATCGGTACATCCGAACATCACACTTGTGGGACAGGTACAGGATGGCAACAACAACTGCCCAAGTTAAAGCAGGAATGCACAATCCCTCCATCAGTGCTCAGACTGTCCGCAATAGGCTGAGAGAGGCTGGATTGTGGGCATGTAAGCCCCTATAAACTGTTGTAAAGCAGGTCTTCACCAGACATCACTGGCAACAACGTCGCCTATGGGCACAAACCCATCGTCGCTGGACCAGACAGGACTGGCAAAAAGTGCTCTTCACTGACGAGTCACGGTTTTGTCTCACCAGGGGTGATGGTCGGATTCGTGTTTATCGCCAAATGAATCAGCGTTACTCCGAGGCCTTTACTCTGGTGCTCGACCGATTTGGAGGTAGAGGACCGTCGTGGTCTGTGGAACTGGTTCAGTTTATGTCTCAGTTGTTGAATCTTGTTATGTTCATACAAATATTTAGACATTGTAAGTTTGCTGAAAATAAACGCAGTTGACAGTGAGAGGACACTTCTTTTTTTGTTGAGTTTATATAATCACATAACATGTCTAAATCCTTAATTATATCATAAACAATTATGACAGATGGAAATATTCCGAAGCCATTTCTTTTTTTATCATTTCTCCGTAATTACTATTTCCTGATTGAGCAAATCATGTAAATGTAATTAACTAGAGAGTCGGGCACCACAAAATAATATTTATAGAGCTGTTATCTTCCGAATAAACTCTTAAAGACCTAGTAATATTTTACATCAATCGCAGTCAACATTAATCTTCATCTTAATTCAGTCTCATCTGAAAGTTGTACATTTTTGGTTATCTGCACGAACCCTGGCTAACAATCTAAATCAGCAATACAAAATTGTGTTTAATTATTTATTTACTAAATACCTAACTAATCACACAGAATTACACATAATTAAATCATAACTTGATTACAAATTACGTCATAAAGGAAAACGTCCCTAGCGGGTGGAACAGATATGACAGCTTGTTACACAAAAGAAAAGGGGATGGGTTTGAGTGAAGGAGCGGGAAGACTGAGGAACAAGGGGAAGAAGCTGGGCTATCGTAAATACAGTATCTGATGCATTCTAAATTACCGCCCATTTGGAAAAGGAAAATGCAATAAATATTTACTCTGAGCTGCGCTTCGGTAGGTTGGTGGTAGATGGAAGGCCGTGTTGCCAAACCGAGTCCTTTGAAGAATGTCTCTGGTTGTCAATTGGATACGTTGTAGTAACGTCGTTGGGTGATAGACGGGATACTCTGTCTGTTCCTTCCTAACCCTCGTTGCATCTGCTGTTGCTAACTCAACGGCTAGGAGGTATCACTTCTGTAGTGAATAAGAGTTCAAAGTTCATACCATTTGCAACCAAAGCTCACGCTGATGTTGGCTTCGTCCTGTAGTTATTATCTGAACCATTCTGACATAGGACCGTCGTCCTCACATCTTTGGAACAGGAGGTTATATTGACGTCAAGGGCTTATATAGGAAGGGAGAGGAGGGCGTGTTTGAAAAGTTTTATATCCCATGTCCCTTCACAGGTGCGGGCCACTGATTGAGCAGCACTATCTTATGAAAACCTACATCTCACATTTTAGAAGCTAAAATCCCATAAAATTTCATCCCATCACAAATAATTTTATATTCAAACATTTAAATTGAACAACAATTCCATGTGAATCCGATAACTCTGATGTGTAGACTTTCCACTGTAGAGTTTATGTCATCTGATCAATGATGAGAATATCTCAGATGACAACCGAACTGACATCATATTCATTAAGTACCACCGCATATGTTCAATTGTTCGGATTACCAGAATATAGTTAATTTCCCCCCCACCTACTGATGTTTCCAGAATCTCCATGTTAACCAAGGGTTTTGCAAATGCAACCTCAGTAGGGTAGAGAGAGGAAAAAGGGGGGAAGAGGTATTTATGACTGTCATAAACCTCCCCCCAGTCCAACATCATGACACTGCATATTGACTAACCTCTCTGTCTCTCTGGAGATCCTGTGGTTCTGGATCCAAACACTTTACACCCAGATCTCATCCTGTCTGAGGATCTGACCAGAAGGGGTCAGAATCTTCCCAACAACCCAGAGAGGATTTATAAATATGGGGCGGTCCTTGGCTCTGGAATGTTTGAATCAGGACACCACTGCTGGGAAGTGTTGGACTGTGAGTTTGTGGAGGAGTTGATGCCCTTGCCACCGAAGATTCCAGAGAGCCTGTAAAAAAAAAGACAACCTACATACAAACCTAATTTTGAGCTATACGTTGTCTGAATGGTAATATTATTTTTAACAAGGAGGAATCTGAAGAGGAAGATTGTGATGCTGGACTGGGACAGAGGAGAGGTTTCCTTTGTTAACGCTGCCAACAACAAAATCCTCTACACGTAATACCACCGATTTACAGAGAAGATGTATCCGTTCTTCTTTGTACTAGATAATCACCTGCTAAGGTGTCTGTTACAGTGGAAAATGCTACGTGATGGCGGCATGGAAATAAAATACATCCTTTGCTGCTCCTGATGGTGTATATTATGTGATATTTGGATATCGTACCTGGAAGCTAAGTGTCACTTGCTCCTGATGGTGTATATTATGTGATATTTGGATATCGTACCTGGAAGCTAAGTGTCACTTGCTCCTGATGGTGTATATTATGTGATATTTGGATATCGTACCTGGAAGCTAAGTGTCACTTGCTCCTGATGGTGTATATTATGTGATATTTGGATATCGTACCTGGAAGCTAAGTGTCACTTGCTCCTGATGGTGTATATTATGTGATATTTGGATATCGTACCTGGAAGCTAAGTGTCACTTGCCACATCATCATGATGATGCTGAACGTACCATCATGACTCTAAACGTACAATAATTTAGATACATCCATATACGCTGTAGTGCACTACGTAGGGAATAGGTTGCCATTTGAGACTTACTGTAGATACATTCATATACGCTGTAGTGCACTACGTAGGGAATAGGGTGCCATTTGAGACTTACTGTAGATACATCCATATACGCTGTAGTGCACTACGTAGGGAATAGGGTGCCATTTGAGACTTACTGTAGATACATCCATATACGCTGTAGTGCACTACGTAGGGAATAGGATGCCATTTGAGACTTACAGTAGATACATCCATATACGCTGTAGTGCACTACGTAGAGAATAGGTTGCCATTTGAGACACAGTCTCTTTGTTGCAATGAAGTCACGTCCTTGGTTGGTAGCTGTGGGTTGAATCCTAATTTAAGCAGTGCACATGGAAGCCGTACCTCACACGCAAACATAGCTGGAGACTCAGACTGACACTCGTGCTTGATTTAAGGGAATGTTCAGGTTACAAGCGACCATACCTGGGTTCAAATAGTATTTCCTTTTATTTTGCTTTAGCCTGCCAGGAGTGCCAGGTGGGCGGGGTTCTGGACTTTTGAGACTTGTCTATGAGTTCCATTGCTGCCAGGCGAGCTCAATCAAGCCCAGATGAAGTATTTGAAAGAAAGCAGATACTATTTGAACCCAGGTATGTTCGCTCGTAACCTGAAGAAGCATTTAATGAAGCATTAAATCAAGCATTAGTGTCAGTCTGAGTCTCCAGTTATGTGTGCGTGTGAGGTTCAGCTTCCATGTTCCCTGCTTAAAGTAGGATTTGAACCGTAGATACCAACCACAGATGTGGTAAGGATTGGGGCCCTAGGCTTGGTGTGTCTGGTGAGAGAGAGTAGGAGAAATATATATATATATAGAGAGAGAGAGAGAGTAGGAGAAATATATATATATATATATATATATATATATATATATATATATATATATATATATAGATATATATATATATATATAAGAGAGAGAGAGAAATATGTATATATATATATAGAGAGAAGCTGGATAAATATATACTTTATCTGTGATTATATATAGCTATAGGACCATATAGAATAGTCCCAAAAGTAGGAGAAATATACCCATCTGGCACATGTAGAGCTAAAGAGAAAGCTCAAAGAACTTGAAAGAGTTCAGATACTAAATTAACCTCTATGGCACACATACATCTAGAAATCAGTATATATATTATACACATAGATCTAGTTCATTTCTCATGGAATTATCACACATTCATCTAGCATTTAGTTCATGAAGTTATCACACAGGTACTGATATAGCCACACACACTCAAACAAACATACAAACACACACACATACAAACACACTCACACACACACACGCACCCATGCACACACAAACACATGCATACGCACACACATGAACACAAAATGCCAATATCCCCCCCTGTCTCTCTCTGTCTCTAGCTCTCTCTACGCTTTCCCTTCCCTCCCCCTCTCACTCTCTTTCCCTCTAGGAGATGCCCTTTCTCCCTCCCTCCTTCAGTCTCTCCCTCCTCTCCCTCCCGCTATCTATATAGACAGCTGTCTCCCTCTTTCACTCTCTCTCTCTCTATATATCCCTTTCTATATATATATTTTCTATATATATAGAGATAGAGAGAGAGAGAGAGATATTAGATAT
Source organism: Oncorhynchus tshawytscha (assembly GCF_018296145.1). Taxonomy (NCBI): domain Eukaryota; kingdom Metazoa; phylum Chordata; class Actinopteri; order Salmoniformes; family Salmonidae; genus Oncorhynchus; species Oncorhynchus tshawytscha. The sequence continues at coordinate 18,020 of NW_024608676.1, read as the reverse complement.
ATATATATCTCCCTGTAACTTGACCAACGCTGGATTCAATACTACTTTATCTGTGATTACCGGGAGCTAAGGACCAATAGAATAGTCCCAAAAAGGTCAACCCCACCCATCTGGCACATGTAGACTAAAGTGAAAGCTCAAAGAACTTGAAAGAGTTCAGACACTAAAGTTAACCTCTATGGCACACATACATCTAGCATTCAGTTCATTGAGTTATCACACATAGATCTAGCATTCAGTTCATTGAGTTATCACACATACATCTAGCATTCAGTTCATTGAGTTATCACACATAGATCTAGCATTCAGTTCATTGAGTTATCACACATAGATCTAGCATTCAGTTCATGGAATTATCACATATTCATCTAGCATTTAGTTCATGGAGTTATCACACAGGTACTGATATAGACACACACACTCAAACAAACATACAAACACACACACATACAAACACACTCACACACACACACGCACCCATGCACACACAAACACATGCATACGCACACACATGAACACAAAATGCCAATATCCCCCCCTGTCTCTCTCTGTCTCTCGCTCTCTCTACGCTTTCCCTTCCCTCCCCCCTCTCGCTCTCTTTCCCTCCTCATGCCCTTTCTCCCTCCCTCCTTCAGTCTCTCCCTTCCTCTCCCTCCCGCTCTCTTTCACAGCTGTCTCCCTCTTTCACTATCTCTCTCTCTCTCTCCCTTTTCTATATATATATATTTCTATATATATATATATATATATATATATAAATATATATATATATCTCCCTCTCTTTCCCTGCCTCCATCTCTCTTTCTCTCCTCCTTTTCGTTCCTCTCTTTCTAGCTTCTTGCACTCTTGCTCAGAAAAATAATCAATGGAGGCTCTCAGACTAGAAGCTCGAGCATTAGGGTCCCTCTCAGGGGGTTCCACCCCGCTCAGAGGTCCTTCTCCCTGGGGCAGAAAAATAATCCCTCGTCCTTCCCCTGGAGATCAGAGCTGAAGATGGAGAGACGTTTACCTTGTTCTGTGTGGATGACCTGGAGCCAGTGTGCAGTCAGTGTGGACTGACTGAGACCCACGAGGGGCACAGAGTCTACCCCATAACGGAGGCTGTACCTGACTGTAAGGTAAGAGACGGACGGACAGATGGATAGACAGGCAGGACACAGACAGGCAGGCACACAGACAGACAAGCACACATACATACATACATACATACATACATACATACATACATACATACATACATACATACATACATACATACATACAGACAGACATACAGACAGACAGACAGACAGACAGACAGACAGACAGACAGACAGACAGACAGACAGACATGTCTACAAGCTACCTACACCCCTACAAGCATTTAAATATCTGTTCATCGATATCTGCCATTTAGCAGATACTTTTATTTGCTGTGGTGTATCTGTGCAGTTACATAAGATAGTGGAAGTGGTGCTCTGGTCAGATGAAACCAAAATTGAACTTTTTGGCAACAATGCAAAGCTGTATGTTTGGCGTAATGCCACATACATAGATGTAGCATCACAGTTTTGTCAAGCAAAATAATCCTGCAGCAACAGGATTTGAGCATCAGTCCGTAATGTTGCTTGAGCGGTGGTTAAGATGCTTATTGAGGGAAGATGGCTAATATGAGGCTACATGAAGTGTGATACTGTTCATTTAACCGTGAGTCACTGCAGGGTTCCAGTGAATTGATGTAAATCACAAGCTCACGTGTATTTCATGTGGTGCAGGAAAATTCTCAGCAACAGAAGAGTTATGACATTAAGATCCTACATTTGTTAGTTTGGCCATGAAGTGTTATTTCGTTCCAGTCTCCATGTGGTCCATGTGGTTTAACACTTAACTGGTTTAACACTGAAAAACATGACCTAGTCTAAAGGCCACACACCAACACGCACTGACGCACGCATGCACACACACGCACGCACGCACGCACGCACGGCACAAACACACACACACACACACACAACACACAGACATACACACACAAGCAACTTACAGCTGTAATCGCAGCAAAAGGTGGCGCACAAAGTATTAACTTAAGGGGGCTGGATAATTTTGCAGGCAAATGACAGATGGGCTTTTGATTTGTTAAAAAAGTGGGCTGGTGTCACTTGTTTTTTAGCAATGTTATTATCTGGGTAATACTTGGGAATCTTCACAAAAAGGCCTCAAGTTTTAAATGGGCTTTAGTGTGGGGCCCTTTAAAATGGGCAAAGTGTGGGGGCCCTTTAAAATGGGCCAGTGTGGTGGCCCTTTAAAATGGGCCAGTGTGGTGGTCCTTTAAAATGGGCCAGTGTGGGGGCCCTTTAAAATGGGCCAGACAGACAGACAGACAAAATGGGCAGTGTGGGGCCCTTTAAAATGGGCCAGTGTGGGGCATTTAAAATGGGCCAGTGTGGGGCCCTTTAAAATGGGCCAGTGTGGGGGCCCTTTAAAATGGGATAGTGTGGGGGCCCTTTAAAATGGGCCAGTTTTGCAATCCCTTTTAAATGGGCCAGTGTGGTGGCACATAAATGGGCAGTGTGGTGGCATCTTAAAATGGGCCAGTGTTGGGCCCTTTAAAATGGGCAGTGTGGGGATTTAAAATGGGCCAGTGTGGGGGCCCTTTAATGTTGGGGGCCCTTGATCAGTGTGGTTAGGCCCTTTAAAATGGGCTAGTGTGGTGGCCCTAAAATGGGCCAGTGTGGGGCCCTTTAAAATTCATTTAAAATGGGTCAGTGTGGGGGCCAGTTAAAATGGGACAGTGTGGGGGCCACGTTAAAATGGGTGCAGTGAAAATTCCCTTCAAAATGGGAGAGTTATGACATTAAAATGATCCAGTTTGTGTGCCCTTTAAAATGGGAAGTGTTATTTCGGGTTCCAGTCTCCATGGGACAGTGTGGGGGCCACTTAAAATGGGACAGTGTAGGCGTGGGGGCCCTAAAATGGTCCAGTGTGAGGCCCACAAAATGGGACAGTGTGGGGGCCCTTAAAAATGGGCTAATGTAGGGGCCTATTTTGGGATGTGTTGGAACAGTCCACAAAACACAGTCAGGGGTGGACTGGCCAAAACTGTTTTGCAGGCAAATAAAGATGGGAACTTTCAAAATGTGTGAAGCAAAACACATCACACTGTGACACTTTCTGTATGTTGAAAGTTCTATATCTTCAGGAGATTTTTTGTTTTTTGTTGCAAAATCGCCTCACTTTACAACTTCATTTTCATTACCTCAAAAAATCAAATCAAACCAAATCTCCTTCCAGACCACTACCAGTGTCTACATGTGAAAACAGCACATTTCTACATTTTGCAGAAAGAAAAAAAACTGAAGTAAAACATCTCTATTGATGACATCATCAAAAGTGGAAACAATTTCCAAACAGTGATATTCAAATACAATGATGTTCCTGGTGACCTGGGGAGCGTGAACATACCCTTCCCGCTGACTAGAAACCCATTTCAGGTTTTCAAAATCACTGTTTTTTCTTTCTTTTAATCCCACCCTGTGATGTCACATAGAAGCATCGGTTCGGGGGACTTTTCTTCTTCTTTTTTAACATCACAGATCATGGAGAATATCATTCACGATTGACAGGGATGACGCCATGTTCTGAAAGTAGCTAGGCCTAATTTGGTGTTTGAGGGTGTAAAAATACAAACATTTCTTCAAGTCAATCAAATCAAATCAAATGTATTTATATAGCCCTTCTTACATCAGCTGATATGTCAACGTGCTGTACAGAAACCCAGCCATAAACCCCAAACAGCAGGCAATGCAGGTGTAGAAGCACGGTAGCTAGGAAAAACTCCCTAGAAAGTCAATGTGTCTAAGAAATGATGACACCATTTATTATTATTTTTTGTGCACTGGCAACAACAAAAAAGCTGTCACTAAACCACTGTTTAAAGAGAATACTAAGTAGAAGATAATTATATGAAGTCTCCAATCTTCATTTTATTTTTTAAAGGCCGACAGGATTTAATTTCTCCCGGTCTCTGGCCCACACTCCAGTACAGTAGGTGGCGGTAATGCATCATTACCCCTTGACTGCCAGCCGCAGATAAACCCCCCCGAAGAAGAAGAAGAAGCTCGTCAGCCACCTTCTTAGCTTGCTAGCCATTATAGCCGGAACATTGCAGCTCTTTAGACGGTTTCGGTGAATGGGAAGTTGCTGTGTTTAAAGCACACGTCTGACGTATCTACTAGTTACCGCATTTAATTTCATATTTACGTTGTTAGTCATCTCGCTAGCTGGTTAAGTTAGCACTAGGCTAGTTGTTTATGCTAACTAACTAACTAGCTAGCTAACATCCCCGACCATGAGCTCACTAAACCACTCCCCCACTGCCAAAGGACAGGAGGTCTGCTGGACGGAGAAAGAGGGTCTGTGGCTTAATATTGTCGTGAAAGAAGAGGAGGAAGAGGAGGACGTCACAATGAAAGGAGATACAGGAGCGCTCAGAGAGGAAGAGGAGAACGTCACAGTGAAAGGAGATACAGGAGCGCACAGAGAGGAAGAGGAGGAAGAGACGGATGTCGTTTTTGGAGTGAAGGAGCAGGGGGAGGTTACTGTCACATTGGAAAATGAGGAGGGAAAAACTGGAGATCTGATGAACACCGGTAAGTAACTAGTGGGGTGATAATAATGACCTAAAGGAGTCTGTAATGTTCTGTTTAAAGGAGAATTGGCTCTTGCAGCCAAAACAGCCAAAAACTCAGTCTAAACGTGAATCAGTTCTCAATTGCGGTACAGTTCTAGAAACATAAATCCCTCTACTTTCATATCACATCAAGATAATTAACCAAATGCTAAATATACACTTACTGTACACCAGAGGAGGCTGGTGGGATGAGCTATAGGAGGACAGGCTCATTGTATTGGCTGGAATGGAATCAATGGAATGGTATTAAACATATAGAAACCACGTTCAACTCCGGTTCCATTCCAGCCATTACAATGAGCCCGGCCTCCTATAGCTCCTCCCAACAGCCTCCACTGCTGAACACTGTTTTTACCATAGAGAATGATAGAGGGCTCTAGTGGCCAAAAGACTGTACTAGCATGGGCAGCATCATTGGAAGGCTTCCATCATTTTAATGTAGTCAACTGTGTGGGATGTCCAACTTCATTGGCTGAGCCCTCCCGGTGACCCAGTTGGAGTCACGTCCAACCGGGTCATCAGGAGGGATCAGCCAATCGTAAAGAAGAAAATGGACTACTTCAAAATGGAGATAGCCTCAATGGTGCTGCCCATAAAGCTGTCACAAAAGGGATAAATTATATTTCTCAAAGGTAGTATTTACCGGAGTGCCAAGTCTAGGTCCAAGAGGCTTCTAAACAGCTTCTACCCCCAAGCCATAAGACTCCAGAACAGCTAATCAAATGGCTACCCAGACTATTTGCATTGCCCAGCCCCCCCACCCCCTCTTCTACACGGCTGCTACTCTCTGTTATTATCTATGCATAGTCACTTTAATAACTCTACCTACATGTACATATTACCTCAACTACCTCAACACCCGTGCCCCTGCACATTGACTCTGTACCGGTACCCCCTGTATATAGCCTCCACATTGACTCTGTACCGGTACCCCCTGTATATAGCCTCCACATTGACTCTGTACCGGTACCCCCTGTATATAGCCTCCACATTGACTCTGTACCGGTACCCCCTGTATATAGCCTCCACATTGACTCTGTACCGGTACCCCCTATATATAGCCTCCACATTGACTCTGTACCGGTACCCCCTGTATATAGCCGGTACCCCCTGTATATAGCCGGTACCCCCTGTATATAGCCGGTACCCCCTGTATATAGCCGGTACCCCCTGTATATAGCCCCGCTATAGTTATTTACTACTGCTCTTTAATTATTTGTTGTTCTTATCTCTTACTTTTTTTGTTGTTGGTATTTTCTTAAAACTGCGTTGCTGTTAAGGTCTTGTAAGTAAGCATTTCAATGTAATGTCTAATACACCTGTTGTATTTGGTGCATGTGGCGAATAACATTTATATTTTCATTTTATTTTCAAAAAGTTACAGGTCAAAATTATGGACACCTCTGTTTTCATTACCTTTCAATACCTCACATCTTGGACTATTCCTCCATAGAGAATCCTTCCAGATCTTTGAAATCGTTTTGTCACTTATGGACTTTTCAATTCAAACTACAGCTTTTCAGTAGGTTTCAAGTCAGAGGTGGATTGAAACATTTTAGGTTTTTGAGGCCAATTATACATTTATTTACACATTTTGATGTGTGCATGGGGTTATTGTCTTTGCTGGAAGATCCACTTGCAGCCAAGTGTCAGTGGCAAAGGCAACAAGGTTTTTGGCTAAAATGTCCTGGTAATATGTGAAGTACCAGGATATGACGCCGTTGACCTAAACAAAATAGCCCCATAACATCAAATATCCACCACCAGATGTTACAGTAGCTTTGGGGTTATTTTCTGCTCCTGCATTCTAATATCCACCACCAGATGTTACAGAAGCTTTGGGGTTATTTTCTGCTCCTGCATTCTAATATCCACCACCAGATGTTACAGTAGCTTTGGGGTTATTTTCTGCTCCTGCATTCTAATATCCACCACCAGATGTTACAGTAGCTTTGGGGTTATTTTCTGCTCCTGCATTCTAATATCCACCACCAGATGTTACAGTAGCTTTGGGGTTATTTTCTGCTCCTGCATTCTAATATCCACCACCAGATGTTACAGTAGCTTTGGGGTTATTTTCTGCTCCTGCATTCTAATATCCACCACCAGATGTTACAGTAGCTTCGGGGTTATTTTCTGCTCCTGCATTCTAATATCCACCACCAGATGTTACAGTAGCTTTGGGGTTATTTTCTGCTCCTGCATTCTAATATCCACCACCACATGTTACAGTAGCTTTGGGGTTATTTTCTGCTCCTGCATTCTAATATCCACCACCAGATGTTACAGTAGCTTTGGGGTTATTTTCTGCTCCTGCATTCTAATATCCACCACCACATGTTACAGTAGCTTCGGGGTTATTTTCTGCTCCTGCATTCTAATATCCACCACCAGATGTTACAGTAGCTTTGGGGTTATTTTCTGCTCCTGCATTCTAATATCCACCACCAGATGTTACAGTAGCTTTGGGGTTATTTTCTGCTCCTGCATTCTAATATCCACCACCAGATGTTACAGTAGCTTTGGGGTTATTTTCTGCTCCTGCATTCTAATATCCACCACCAGATGTTACAGTAGCAGTTATTTTCTGCTCCTGCATTCTAATATCCACCACCAGATGTTACAGTAGCTTCGGTTATTTTCTGCTCCTGCATTCTAATATCCACCACCAGATGTTACAGTAGCTTTGGGGTTATTTTCTGCTCCTGCATTCTAATTTCAGCACCAAACCCACCACTGGGCCAAACGGCTCTATTTCCATGTCGTCCAATACATGTAAACGCCTGGAGTTTCTAACCAGCATTGGCACTTGGATTGGAATCAGTGCTTTGGTCAGATGACATGAAAATAGAGCTCTTTGGCCAAGCACACCAGTGGTATTGAAAACAGAGTTGTCCATTTCAGGAATTGAAAACCGAGATGTCCATAATTTTAACCCCTTCCTTTTTGAGAATGTGTTATTACTTGTTAAACAAAATCTCTTTCTCTGAGCAATTGTAATAGTATAAAATAATATAATTTTCCAAATTTCTCTTAGTATTTGAATGATTTATTCTAGACAGTCATTAGTGTTCATCTTTATCCGCGGTGTACACACTTTAACACAAACTCTGCAGTTGGCCCATGAGAGCAAAATCATATATTATGAAGAGGACCGAATCAGGAAAGGGAAAGATCAAATTATGTAGAGGACCGAATCAGGAAAGGGAAAGATCAAATTATGGATTAAAGGTTAAAAATTAAACAACAGGTTATTGAATTTAAGCAATAAGGCATGAGAACCTAATCACAAACTAAAATACCAATACATGGTCTTTCTGATACCAAAATCAGGGAAAGATCATTTCGATATGGATTAAATGTTAAAAATTAAACAACAGGTTATTGAATTTAAGCAATAAGGCATGAGAACATTTCTATTCAATAACACAAACTAAAATACCAATACCTGGTCTTTCTGATACCACTGTCTCTAACAGATATAGCGCAGGCATACGCCTGTCTTTAGTTCTATTTCTGAGGTTGAGAGACTAAAGCTTCTGTAAGCTTCTGTAAGCATAGTTGCTAGCCAACCACACTGGTTGTCCATTCTAAACAGGAATGGTTTCTGTAAGCATAGTTGCTAGCCAACCACACTGGTTGTCTATTCTAAACAGGAATGGTTTCTGTAAGCATAGTTGCTAGCCAACCACACTGGTTGTCCATTCTAAACAGGAATGGTTTCTGTAATTATTTATTTGCTAGCCAACCACACTGGTTTTCTATTCTAAACAGGAATGGTTTCTGTAATCATAGTTTTTAAAATGGTTTATAGCTGGACAACCACACTGGTTCTCCATTCTAAACAGGAATGGTTTCTGTAAGCATAGTTGCTAGCCAACCACACTGGTTGTCTATTCTAAACAGGAATGGTTTCCATGCTGGCCATCTGATATTCTTTTCCCTTGCTAGCCGTGTTAGTCTTAAAGCTGACACAGTTGCATCAAGTTCACCTTTGTTTATTTGTTGGATATACACATCTGATGAATGCCCCTGAACAGACAAACAGTGTTATTTATTATAACCCACTGTATTTAACCTTTATTTCATTATAAATGTGTCCCACTACAGTATTTTAATTTTTTGACCTATTATTTAACTAGGACATTGAGCAGTATAATGAACAAATAGTCTTATTTAAGGTAATGTAGTGGGACATTGAGCAGTATAATGAAGGTAAATAGTAGTCATTGACAGTATTTATAGTCTGGACAGAGCAATAATGAAGTAAATACAATTAACATTGAGCAGTATAAACAGGTATTTTGAAAGAATAAATAGTAGTGGGACATTGAGAATAATGAGTCAACTAATTTAAAATGGATAGTTTCATTGAGCAGTATAATGAAGGTAAATAGTAGTGGGACATTGTTAGTATAATGAAGGTAAATCTACTGGGACGTTGTTAGTCTACCCTACGTGTTAGTATAGCGTAGCCTAGTGGTTAGAGTGTTGAAGGTAAATAACCCCGAGCTGTATAATGAAGGTAAAAGTAGTCTTGAGTCCTATCTGCCCCTAGAACAGAGCAGTATAATGAAGGTAAATAGTAGTGGGACGTTGAGCAGTTAACCCACTGTAAATAGTAGGGACGTTGAGCCCACTGAAGGTAAATAGTAGTGGGACAGCAGTATAATGAAGGTAAATAGTAGTGGGACCTGAGCAGTATAATGAAGGTAAATAGTAGTGGGACGTTGAGCAGTATAATGAAGGTAAATAGTTGGGACCAGTATAATGAAGGTAAATAGTAGTGGGACGTTGAGCAGTATAATGAAGGTAAATAGTAGTGGGACATTGAGCAGTATAATGAAGGTAAATAGTAGTGGGACATTGAGCAGTATAATGAAGGTAAATAGTAGTGGGACGTTGAGCAGTATAATGAAGGTAAATATAATGAAGGTAAATAGTGGGACATTGAGCAGTATAATGAAGGTAAATAGTAGTGGGACATTGAGCAGTATAATGAAGGTAAATAGTAGTGGGACATTGAGCAGTATAATGAAGGTAAATAGTAGTGGGACATTGACAGTTAATGCAGGTAAATAGTATGGGACATTGAGCAGTATAATGAGGTAAATAGTAGTGGGACATCTCTGATCATATTGAGCAAATAGTAGTACATTTTTAATGAAGGTAAATAGTAGTGGGACATTGACAGTATAATGAAGGTAAATAGTAGTGGGACGTTGATAATGAAGGTAAATACATTGAGCAGTATAATGAAGGTAAATAGTAGTGGGACGTTGAGCAGTATAATGAAGGTAAATAGTAATTGACATTTAGTTAATTTAGTGGGACGTTGAGCAGTATAATGAATAAATTAGTGGGACGTTGAGTTGTATAATGAAGGTAAATAGTAGTGATCAGCACATAATTAAGGTAAATAGTAGTGGGACGTTGAGCAGTATAATGATAAATAGTATTTAGCAGTATAATGATAAATAGTAGTGGGACGTTGAGCAGTATAATGAAGGTAAATAGTAGTGGGACGTTGAGCAGTATAATGAAGGTAAATAGTAGTGGGACGTTGAGCAGTATAATGAAGGTAAATAGTAGTGGGACGTTGAGCAGTATAATGAAGGTAAATAGTAGTGGGACGTTGAGCAGTATAATGAAGGTAAATAGTAGTGGGACGTTGAGCAGTATAATGAAGGTAAATAGTAGTGGGACGTTGAGCATAAATAGTAGTAGTTATAATTAAATAGTAGTGGGACATTGAGCAGTATAATGAAGGTAAATAGTAGTGGGACATTGAGCAGTATAATGAAGGTAAATTTATTGATTTCCTAATGAAGGTAAATCAGTAGTGGGACATTTAGCAGTATAATGAAGGGAAATATCATTCACTTATGCATTTTGATCAATACGGACCAGTTATGTTCATCTCTGATCATTTTGAGCAAATCAATACATTTACATTTAGTTGATTTCCTACCGTGATCAATACATTTAGTTGATTTCCTACCGTGATCAATACATTTAGTTGATTTCCTACCGTGATCAATACATTTAGTTGATTTCCTACGATGATCAATACATTTAGTTGATTTCCTACCGTGATCAATACATTTAGTTGATTTCCTACCGTGATCAATACATTTAGTTGATTTCCTACCGTGATCAATACATTTAGTTGATTTCCTACCGTGATCAATACATTTAGTTGATTTCCTACGATGATCAATACATTTAGTTGATTTCCTACCGTGATCAATACATTTAGTTGATTTCCTACCGTGATCAATACATTTAGTTGATTTCCTACCGATGATCAATACATTTAGTTGATTTCCTACCATGATCAATACATTTAGTTGATTTCCTACCGTGATCAATACATTTAGTTGATTTCCTACCGTGATCAATACATTTAGTTGATTTCCTACGATGATCAATACATTTAGTTGATTTCCTACCATGATCAATACATTTAGTTGATTTCCTACCGTGATCAATACATTTAGTTGATTTCCTACCGTGATCAATACATTTTCTATACATTTGCTGAATTCTATTTTAATGTCTGGAATCCGTGATTCCGTTCTGCACATCGGTGATTTGATTGGGTCTCACAGATGGCACGGTTTATACAATTCCCCTCTGTTACAAACCAAATGTTAGGCAAGAAGCATGGGGTAAAAATGGAGGTTAGTTTCTGAATTGCCAGGCTGGGCTGTGGGACAGTGGATACGTAGGGAGGATTCAAATGGAACTATTAAAGAGATGCAACGAGGCCCTTTATCTACTTCCCTAGAGGCAGATGAACTGGTGAATAACATGTTATTGCTCTGTGTCAAGTATGAAGGAAGTTACAGGTAGTTTCTGCTAGCATGCTAGCAGATACTATAGACTTCCAGTGATTATGCTAACGCTAGTTAGCAATTGCGTTATGGCTAGTTAGCCACTGCCGTCAAACTGCACGCATAGACATACACATGGTATCCATGAGTTCATCTGACTCTGGGGAAGTAGATATTGTGAAAATTCCTGAAATATCCCATTAACAGGCATTACCTGTGGATTATTGTGATTTAACTAACAGCTATCAACCAATCAGCATCCAGGATCCAAATGTACCGTTTGGGATCGAGTCTAGATTAAACCTCATAGGAAGACAGTTTAATCATGTGGAGGTTTCATTTCTGTTTAACCAAATACTCTGTTTGTCTTTGGCAGGAGAGAGGCCAGACTTTCCCTCTGACAGCGGGAAGAGTCCCTCAGGGGAACCAGACCCAGAGACACCCAAACCAGTGAGACCACACCACTGCTCCCACTGTGGAAAGACTTTTACCTGGTTATCAAAGCTGAAAGAGCACGAGAGAACACACACTGGAGAAAAGCCTTACCAATGTGCCATTTGTGGCAAGACTTTTACCCAGTTAGGGGGCTTTCAATATCATGAGCGGACACACAGAGAAAAAAATACCTACCACTGCTCTCAGAATGGAACGACATTTACCCAGGTAGGGAACCTGAAAAAGGACAGAATTCTCACACAGGGAGAGAAGACAAACCACTGCTCCCAGTGCGGAAAGAGTTTTAAATGGTTATCCAAGCTGAAAGAGCACGAGAGGACCCACACAGGAGAAAAGCCTTTCCAATGCTCCCATTGCGAAAAGAAATTTAACCAGTCATCGCATCTGAAAGAGCACGAGAGGACCCACACAGGAGAGAAGTCTTTCCACTGCTCCCAGTGTGGAAAGGGTTTTACCTGGTTATGGAACCTGAAAACACACGAGAGGACACACACGGGAGAAAAGCCGTACCAATGCTCCCTGTGTGGAAAGACGTTTACCCAGTTAGGGGGCTTTAAATATCACGAGAGAACACACGCAGAAAAAAAGAGCTACCACTGCTCTCAGTGTGAAAAGACATTTACCCGGTTAGGGAACCTAAAAAAGCACGAGACAATACACACACAGGAGGAAAAGGCTCCCAGTGCGGAGAGACTTTTAGTCAGTCAGGGAACCTGAAAGAGCATGCAATAACACATAAAGGATAGAAACCAGGGGCGAATTCGCCACCTGGTAATTCTGGCAAATGCCAGATGGGCTGGCCAATTTTTTAGTTGGTTGGTTAAAATTGACACACATGTATTTAAAAAAATATATATATTAAATACAAAAATGAAAAAGGTGACATGGCCTGCAGCCTATGGACCTGTTCATATATATTTTTGTGCAATTTCTCAGTTACACTAATGAGCCTTTGGCTGGTCAGTGCAGTAGAACGTTCACTGGGCAACGGCCGACCCCCCTACCAAGTTGGGCTGGCCAATTTTCCCATTCAAAGTCAAACGCGGCATCAGCATAGAGACGGGCTCCGACTGTCATCAGTAAGACAGCCAATATAGACTGTCATCAGTAAGACAGCCAGTATAGACTGTCATCAGTTAGACAGCCAATATAGATTACAGTAGCAGAAGGCTACAACCTTCTCTGACTGTTGTAACTAAGGATATTGCAGTAGCAGAAGGCTACAACCTTCTCTGACTGTTGTAACTAAGGATATTGCAGTAGCAGAAGGCTACAACCTTCTCTGGCTGTTGTAACTAAGGATATTGCAGTAGCAGAAGGCTACAACCTTCTCTGACTGTTGTAACTAAGGATATTGCAGTAGCAGAAGGCTACAACCTTCTCTGACTGTTGTAACTAAGGATATTGCAGTAGCAGAAGGCTACAACCTTCTCTGGCTGTTGTAACTAAGGATATTACAGTAGCAGAAGGCTACAACCTTCTCTGGCTGTTGTAACTAAGGATATTACAGTAGCAGAAGGCTACAACCTTCTCTGGCTGTTGTAACTAATGATATTACAGTAGCAGAAGGCTACAACCTTCTCTCTGTTGTAACTAAGGATATTACAGTAGCAGAAGGCTACAACCTCTCTGACTGTTGTAACTAAGGATATTGCAGTAGCAGAAGGCTACAACCTTCTGTGACTGTTGTAACTAAGGATATTGCAGTAGCAGTACAACCTTCTCTGACTGTTGTAACTAAGGATATTACAGTAGCAGAAGGATTTCTGTGGATAATTCATGCATATTCTGTCTGTAAAGTATTGTATTGGGGCAAAATAATCTGTGTTTTAACCACACGTTTACATTTGTGATGATGTAATCTTTATAGTTATGCTGCCATATTTTAGCCAGAGATGCTGAAAAAGAACACTACTATTTTGACTGCTTGTAATGCTGCCAAGAACACTACTATTTTGACTGCTTGTAATGATGCTGAAAAATAACACTACTATTTTGACACTACTATTTTGACTGCTTGTGAAAAAGAACACTAATTTTGACTGATGCTGAAAAAGAACACTACTATTTTGACTGCTTGTAATGATGCTGAAAAAGAACACTACTATTTTGACGGCTTGTAATGATGCTGAAAACAGAACATTAAATGACTATTTAGACTGCCTGTCTGTGTCTTGCTTGTATGAAAAATGCTGCCGAGATCATTTTAGAAGTGTAATTGACAGACAACTTTCTTTGGTTTGCTCTTTTGCCATATAAACTCTCCAAACAGCCTTCCCAACCGCTTGGAGGTGTCCGCATGGTCCCAAAGCACACTGTCAACGTCTTTTGTATCACATTACAATGATAAAACTGGGGGGGGACAAAAAATGCCATTTCTGAATGTGAGGGGGACATGCCCTCCGTCCCCCTCCCCCCGTCCCTAGTGGAAGTTGCGGCTCTGGCTGCATGTAACTCCCCACTTGAGTTTTGCATTGGGTAAAAACAATCTGCGTAACCTAGGCTACAACTGTTATTTTGCTTCTCAATGATCATGCAAGTGAAGTACCACACCATTTGAAGGACGGCACATTTGTTTAAATTCTCCAGTTCCGCCTCTGGGCAGCCACTCCATAGCCGGAAAGCAGAGCTTGGCGGTGGGGAGTTCGTTTTGCATGGCCCGGGGCCCTGGGGTTCTACTAAACTAACAAATGGAATGGTGTTAAGGTGGTCATACCATGGATCATTTAGCTATTTGATTTAGAGTTTTAAGTAAGTAGTTTTAGTTATATAAAAATATATATTTACAGTTTTATTTTAATAGAATATTGAGTATGTCCTTTACTACTATATAGAAACACATTGAATAACACATTCATAAATGGAAAAAACAGACAGTAAAATAAAAAGTCATAAGGTTTTGACGTGTCTGTCATTCAGAACGTATTCAGACCCCTTGACTTTTTACACATTTTGTTACGTTGCAGCCTTCTTCTAAAATTGATTAAATAAATACAAATTCTCAGCAATCATCACACAATGCCCCATAATGAAAAAGCGAAAACAGGTTTTTAGAAATGTTTGCAACTGTATAAAAAAAGAGACCTTATTTCCATAAGTATTGAGACTGGAAATTGAGGCATCTAAAGACTCAGACCATGAGACACAATATTCGCTGGTCTGATGAAACCAAGATTGAACTTTTTGGCCTGAATTTCAAGCGTCACGTCTGGAGGAAACCTGACACAACCCCTACGGTGAAGCATGGAGGTGGCAGCATCATGCTGTGGGGATGTGTTTCCAGCGGCAGGGACTGGGACTCGTCAGGATATTTTTCCAGCGGCAGGGACTGGGAGACTCGTCAGGATGTGTTTCCAGGGACTGGGACTCGTCAGGATGTGTTTCCAGGGACTGGGACTCGTCAGGATGTGTTTCCAGGGACTGGGGGACTAGTCAGGATGTGTTTCCAGGGACTGGGACTTGTCAGGATGTGTTTCCAGGGACTGGGACTCGTCAGGATGTTACCAGCGGCAGGGACTAGGACTCGTCAGGATGTGTTTCCAGGGACTGGGACTCGTCAGGCTTTTTAGGAAAAGGTGACAGTGGAAAGTACAGAGAGGTTCTTGATGAAAACCTGCTCCAGAGCGCTCAGGACCTCAGACTGGGGCGAAGGTTCACCTTCCAGCAGGACAACGACACTAGGCACACAGCCAAGGCAATGCAGGAGTGGCTTCGGGACAAGTCTGAATGTCCTTGAATGGCCCGGAAGAGCCCAGACTTGAACCAGATCGAACATCTCTGGAGAGACCTGAAAATAGCTGTGCAGCGACGCTCCACATCCAACCTGACAGAACTTGAGAGGATCTGCAGAGAACAATGGGAGCAACTTTCCAAATACAGGTGTGCCAAGCTTGTAACGTCATACCCAAGAAGACTCGAGGTTGTAATTGCTGCCAAAGGTGCTTCAACAAGTACTGAGTAAAGGGTCTGAATACTTATGTAAATGTGATATTTCAGTTTTTATTTTATTTTATAAATTAGTAAACATTTCTAAAAACCTGTTTCTGCTTTGTCTTTATGGGGTATTGTGCATAGATTGATGAGGGGAAAAATTCTTTTTTAATTTTGGAATAAGGCTGTAAGGTAACAAAATGTGGAAAGAGTCAAGGGGTCTGAATACTTACCGAATGCACTGTATCTAGGATATAGAAGCTCAGAAGCTCAGAAGACAAAAAAAGTTGGAGACAAATATTTAACCCCTTTAGTTGTTGGCCACAAAACACCCATACATTATTTAAATCAGTTACCTTCAGACGAGTCCCATGACAGCCTCCACTGATCTCCAGTGGTGTTTTTTGTATTAGTTTTAAACATGAGCTGGTTAAAAAAGACAAGGACCGTGTCTCGCCAGTCACTGATACAGAAATGTTTGAGAAGCGCTGTACTGTACTACCAATATCGGCTATGGCCAGTCAAGTGACCGGGCGAAATCAGTGAGGGAGGCGCCCCAATGGTCGAATGGAACAGTCATCTGCGCTGCTCTGTCAGTTCGTGAACAATCCAGCATGGGCCAATGGCTGTATAAAGAATGGACAAAACCATTGATCACGTGACTCCATTCATTCCTATAGGACGAGTCAATAGCGCATGACACGCTCAGTTTGAGCTACTCCAGGAATTGACTTTGCAGGCTAGCTCAGTGCTGCCCCCTCTGAGTAACTGAAGTTGAAGGCCGACCGGGGTACTGCAGGTTGCCAGTATGATTTTAAAATAGTCGGACATACATCTGGTGTATTAGAAGCAATTATTGGTACTATGATAGTATTCAATTTAAAAACCAAAATGGGGGGTGGGTTGCCATTTCCCCATTCCTATATAGGGATCCTGTTTTCTGCTAACAACGCCTGCAGTACCGCTGTTGGCCTTGACTCTCCGTGGCTTCAATGAGAGGGAATCGTTTTCCCCTGAGTATGCTGCGTTGTTTGAGAAACATACAAACATCTATTTTCCACAAAATATATGTTGATGTTTTTTTAAACTATTTTGCATTGGGGAGGTAGATAAAGTGTTTATCATAGTCAATCACTTTTGTATTTAAACATTTGTTTTGTTTACTTGGATAGGGACAAACACATTGACACATTGAACAACAATCGTCCGATGCATTTGCACTGAAGTATTGCTAGCAAATGTTCAACAGCAGTCCCTATGGGCTTCTATGGAAACAAAAATAAAGAATGGAAAAAAAGTATATTAAAGATAAAGTATACATCTATTGTATTGTGATACGCTGGTTGTCATTCTTCCTACTGCCCACCAGGGGGAGCTGAACTCTTCACTGGGGAAGCTGCTCGGGAAGAGCAGGAGGTTTGAGAAGGTTACACGGATCTTTGAACACGCCTCCCAACACAACCAGGTACGACTTGCATTGTCTGTCTGTCAATGAATCAATCACAATTAAACAATCAATGTATTTATAAAGCCCCTTTTACATTGGTTGTTACAAATCAGCTGTCACAAAGTTATCACATCTGTGCACCCTCCCTCCCTCCCCACTCCGTTCCTCCCTCCCTCCCCCAGAGCCATGCCCAGCAGACAGAGAGACAGATAAAGGAGGAGTTTGAGAAGCTGCACCAGTTCCTGAGAGAGGAGGAGGAGGCCAGGCTAGCCAGGGTGAGGGAGGAAGAGGAGGAGAGGAATAGAGTGATGAAGGAGAAGAGAGAGAGAGTGGGAAAAACGATGGAGCTGCTGGCTAAAACCATCCGAGAGATTGAGGAAGAGATGAAGGAAGACAGGGATGACATCGCCTTTCTGCAGGTGTGTGTGCGTGTGTGTGTGCGTGCGTGTGTGTGTGTGCATGTGTGTGTGCGTGCGTGCGTGTGTGCGTGCGTGCGTGCGTGTGTGCGTGCGTGTGTGCGTGTGTGTGATGGCATACTGTGCATTGGCATAAATGTGATAAGACATTGCTTTATCTTCCAGAATTACCAGGAGACAGTAAAGAGGTATGCTCTCTCCCTGTCTCTCTCCCCTGTCTCTCTCCCCTCTCTCTCTCTCTCTCTCTCCCTCTGTCTCTCTCCCCT
>NW_024608675.1:0-73885 GCF_018296145.1 Oncorhynchus tshawytscha | reverse complement strand
AGTGTATTCAATAGGAGTGTATTCAATAGGAGTGTGTGTATTCAATAGGAGTGTATTCAATAGGAGTGTATTCAATAGGGAGTGTATTCAATGTATTCAATAGGAGTGTATTCAATGTATTCAATAGTGTGTGTATTCAATAGGAGTGTGTGTATTCAATAGGAGTGTATTCAATAGGAGTGTGTGTATTCAATAGGAGTGTATTCAATAGGAGTGTGTGTATTCAATAGGAGTTACTCAGCTTGTTTTGGCTGATTTCATGAGGCTACAGACGACAAACAATCCCTTTTCATTGAGTTATTCAGCTGATTTTGGCTGATTTCATGAGGTTACAGACGACAAACAATCCCTTTTCATTTACGACTTATTGGTAACGACTAAGAGAACATATTTTATTGTACTGATGCACAACATTTGCGTAGAAAAAAAAAAGCCAGCTCTTCTTTATAGAAGTGTGTGCTGTCTCTTTAAATGAGGGTCGTTTGTTAGGCTGATTGTGGGTATGGAATCTACTGGAAACCAGGACGAGGCAAAGGAGAGAATTAGTTTTTGGTGCTGCAAGGGAGACTAAGTCAATTAATAAAGTTTGTGGTGACAATCAGCTTTAAAATCAGGGTATTTTGCATTATGGTTTGGATATTATCACAAACAAAGTATGATGGTTGTGAATTCAGCTGTAGTCGCGTTTGGAAAGTTAGCCTACATTTAAATCTGGAAGCTACCGGTATTGTCCTGCATTGTTAAACATTTCTGGCCTTTATGGACATTGTTTTGCGAACCGTAATGAACAATTTCATTACGGTTCGTGTGGCATTATTCAAGCGTGTCAGTGTCTGTGCAGCATGAGTGGGGACTGTGGAGCTAATGCAGCCCAGAACAGTCTAAACTGTACAGAACTTTCGCTGTACCCTGCAACACTATTCTGTACTCTGAATAGACTGATCTGTTACACTGCCCTCTTGTGGCAGAATAGAGGTACTGACAGATGAGAAACTGACACTTACTGAAAGAAGTATTTAGAAATGTTGACTAAAACGAGAAGTAACTGAAGCAGTACTGTCTATAAATATAATGTACTTTTACCCTGACCCCTAACATCTGACCTCATCTTGGAGGCTGTGGATTTAAGGTGGGCTTCAGAGCACTTTCACCCTTAACTCTAACCTCTCCTGTAGCTGGGGTCGGCCATCTTGGAGGCAGTGGAGAGGAACACGCTCAGTGTGGAGCCGGTGGGCTTCCAGACGCTGCCTGTCGTCAAGGCCTCTGCTGTGGAGTGTGGAGGACCAAAGTGAGTAAGCTAACATCTACCCCAGCTGACAACTACCCCAGCTAACGGCTAACCCGGCTGACGACTACCCCGGCTAATGGCTAGCCCAGCTGACCCAGCTGACGACTAGCCCAGCTGACCCAGCTGACGACTAGCCCAGCTGACCCAGCTGACGACTAGCCCAGCTGACCCAGCTGACGACTAGCCCAGCTGACCCAGCTGACGACTAGCCCAGCTGACCCAGCTGACGACTAGCCCAGCTAACACACTGACTTCCACTGCTCATTGTTGACAAAAATTCAGGGTGCAGTGTTTGGAGTAGGCTGTTACTACTACTACCACTACCACTACTACCACTACTACTATAGACAGACAGATGTCTATAGATGAAAGATGTGCAATTCTCTGCAAAGTTGAGAGGAATTATCAGTAACCATTTATAGTTGTCTATATCATTCATTCATCCTACCGTTTTCTCTTCAGCTCTTCATTTTGTTCACTGCTGTTCTCTGTATGTTCCTCAGTCACATTCTAGCATGTTCCTGCACTGTTCTCCATGTTCCTCCACTGTTCTCCATGTTCCTCCACTGTTCTCCATGTTCCTCCACTGTTCTCCATGTTCCTCCACTGTTCTCCATGTTCCTCCACTGTTCTCCATGTTCCTCCACTGTTCTCCATGTTCCTCCACTGTTCTCCATGTTCCCTCTGTTTAATATGCCTCACATTCTAGCATGTTCCTACACTGTTCTCCATGTTCCTACACTGTTCTCCATGTTCCTGCACTGTTCTCCATGTTCCTCCACTGTTCTCCATGTTGCTCCACTCCACTGTTCTCCATGTTCCTCCACTGTTCTCCATGTTCCCTCTGTTTAACATGCCTCACATTCTAACAACATGCTCCTCCCCTTACACTACATGGCCAAAAGTATGTGGACACCTGCTAGTCGATCATCTCATTCCAAAATCATGGCCATTAATATGGAGTTGGTCCCCCTTTGCTGCTATGACAGCCTCCACTCTTCTGGGAAGAGTTTCCACTAGTTGTTGGAACATTGCTGCGGGGACTTGTTTCCATTCAGCCACTAGAGCATTAGTGAGGTCAGACACTGATTCGGCCTGGCTTGCAGTCGGCTTTCCAGTTCATCCCAAAAGTGTTTGATGGGGTTTAGGTCAGGGCTATACAGGCCAGTCAAGTTCTTCCACACTAATCTCGACAAACCATTTCTGTATGAATCTCGCTTTGTGCACGGGGTACTGTCATGCTGAAACAGGAAAGGGCACTGTGCATTGGGGCAGGTAGTGTTCTCCTGGCATCCTCAAAACCCAGATTGGTCCATCAGACTGCCAGATGGTGAAGCGTGATTCATCACTCCAGAGAACACGTTTCCACTGCTCCAGAGTCCAATGGCGTTGAGCTTTACCACTCCAGCCGTCGCTTGGCATTGCTCTTTCTGGGCTTGTGTGCTGCTGCTCTGCCATGGAAACCCATTTCATGAATCTCCTGACCAACAGTTCGTGTGCTGCTGCTCTGCCATGGAAACCCATTTCATGAATCTCCTGACCAACAATTTGTGTGCTGCTGCTGCTCTGCCATGGAAACCCATTTCATGAATCTCTGACCAACAGTTCGTGTGCTGCTGCTCTGCCATGGAAACCCATTTCATGAATCTCCTGACCAACAGTTCGTGTGCTGCTGCTCTGCCATGGAAACCCATTTCATGAATCTCCTGACCAACAGTTCTGTGCTGATGTTGCTTCCAACGGCAGTTTGGAACTCGGTAGAGAGTGATGCAACCGAGGACACTTTTTTTCTTTTTACACGCTACCAACTTCAGCTCTCGATGGTCCCTTTCTGTGAGCTTGTGTCGCCTACCACTGTTTTTCTCCTAGACGTTTCCACTTCACAATAACAGCACTTACAGTTGACCAGGGCCGCTCTAACAGGACAGCAATTTGACTAGCTTGACTTGTTGAAAAGGTGGCATCCTGTGACTGTGGCACTTTGAAAGGCACTGAGCTCTTCAGTAAGGCCATTCTACTGCTAATGTTTGTCTATGGAGAGCGCATGGCGGTGTGCTCAGTTTTCTACACCTGTCAGCAACGGGTGAGGTTGAAATAGCCGAATCTACTGATTTGAAGGGGTGTCCACATACTTTTGAATATATAGTGTATCTCCATGTTTGTGTTTAATATGCTCTTCTTCTGCTCTGTCTACAATATGAATCAGTAATCATCTCTCTAGAAACCTAGGGGGAGATTACAATGTGCTGGAACTGCTATCCTCCTTCCTCACCCAACCGTGACCAATCAGAATCCACCACCCCAATTGACTTCCTGATAATGTCTCTGACCTCGGTTAGAATATTGGGTGGATTAAAGGAGATTATTTGTTCAAGTTGGGAGGAAGAAGAGAGAATTGGGGGAATGATGTTTTTGTTCTCAGTGGTTCGCTGTCTGTGTGAAGGGAATACAATGTGTTTACCCAAAGACCTCATTCATTCTGGTTCCACCCTGTTCTCTCAACATTTCTTTCATTCTTCCTCGATGTGTCTCTCTCTCGCTCTGTGTCTCTCCCTCTCGCTCTGTGTGTCTCTCCCCCTCGCTCTGTGTGTCTCTCCCCCTCGCTCTGTGTGTCTCTCTCCCCCTCGCTCTGTGTGTCTCTCTCCCCCTCGCTCTGTGTGTCTCTCCCCCTCGCTCTGTGTGTCTCTCTCCCCTCGCTCTGTGTGTGTCTCCCCCTCGCTCTGTGTGTGTCTCTCCCCCTCTCTGCTCTGTGTGTGTCTCCCCCTCGCTCGCTCTGTGTGTGTCTCTCCCCCTCGCTCTGTGTGTGTCTCTCCCCCTCGCTCTGTGTGTCTCTCCCCCTCGCTCTGTGTGTCTCTCTCCCCCCTCTCGTCTGTGTGTCTCTCCCCCCTCGCTCTGTGTGTCTCTCTCCCCCTCGCTCTGTGTGTCTCTCTCCCCCTCGCTCTGTGTGTCTCTCCCCCTCGCTCTGTGTGTCTCTCTCCCCCTCGCTCTGTGTGTCTCTCTCCCCCTCGCTCTGTGTGTCTCTCTCCCCCCCCTCGCTCTGTGTGTCTCTCCCCCTCGTCTGTGTGTCTCTCTCCCCCCGCTCTGTGTGTCTCTGTGTGTCTCTCTCCCCCTCGCTCCCCTCCCCTCGCTCTGTGTGTCTCTCTCCCCGCTCTGTGTGTCTCTCTCCCCCTCGCTCTGTGTGTCTCTCTCCCCCTCGCTCTGTGTGTCTCTCTCCCCCTCGCTCTGTGTGTCTCTCTCCCCCTCGCTCTGTGTGTCTGTGTGTCTCTCCCCCTCGCTCTGTGTGTCTCTCTCCCCCTCGCTCTGTGTGTCTCTCTCCCCCTCGCTCTGTGTGTCTCTCTCCCCCTCGCTCTGTGTCTCTCTCCCCCTCGTCTGTGTGTCTCTCCCCCTCGCTCTGTGTGTCTCTCTCTCCCCCCTCTTTCTGTGTCTCTTCCCCATGTGTGTCTCTCTCCCCTGGCTCTGTGTGTCTCTCTCCCCTCGCTCTGTGTGTCTCTTCCCCCTCGCTCTTAGACATTCCTTAGCTGTTTTCCAGTTAGGCTGGCTAGGCCTGGTCTATCAATGTCCTGTGATGTCCGTGTGTCTTCTTGTGCTCCGTGTGTGTTTCAGAATGTGTCTCTCTCCCCTACCTCTGTGGTTTCAGAATGGTCTGTGTGTCTTACCACTTGGTTTCAGAATGGTCTTCCTTACCACTTGGTTTCAGAATGGTCTTCTTACCACTTGGTTTCAGAATGGTCTTTCTATTCCTTAAACATGAGCAGTCCAGTTGGTTTCAGAATGGTCTTCAATGTGCTGTGATGTTGAGCTTTAGGTGATTAGACATTCAGCTGTTTTCAGGGTAATACTGGGCCTCATTCACCACTTGGTTTCAGAATGGTCTTTCTTACCACCTGGTTTCAGAATGGTCTTCCTTACCACTTGGTTTCAGAATGGTCTTTCTTACCACTGGTTTCAGAATGGTCTTTCTTACCACCTGGTTTCAGAATGGTCTTTCTTACCACCTGGTTTCAGAATGGTCTTTCTTACCACTTGGTTTCAGAATGGTCTTCCTTACCACTTGGTTTCAGAATGGTCTTCCTTACCACTTGGTTTCAGAATGGTCTTCCTTACCACTTGGTTTCAGAATGGTCTTTCTTACCACCTGGTTTCAGAATGGCGTTTCTTACCACCTGGTTTCAGAATGGTCTTCCTTACCACTTGGTTTCAGAATGGTCTTCCTTACCACTGTGTCTCTGTTTCTTGTCTCTCCTCACAGAAAGTGTGCCCTTAGTGGCCAGACCAAAACCTGCAAGCACAGAATCAAGTTTGGAGATTCCAGCAACTATTTACGTGTCTCCTTTCTGTAATCGGGTGAGTTTTACCACGTCCACAGCACTCTCATTTATCAACCTATAAACCCATACGACGTCTACAGCACTCTCATTTATCAACCTGTAATCCAATACGACGTCCACAGCACTCTCATTTATCAACCTGTAATCCCCTACGACGTCTACAGCACTCTCATTTATCAACCTGTAATCCCCTACGACGTCCACAGCACTCTCATTTATCAACCTGTAATCCCCTACGATGTCCACAGCACTCTCATTTATCAACCTGTAATCCCCTACGACGTCCACAGCACTCTCATTTATCAACCTGTAATCCCCTACGACGTCTACAGCACTCTCATTTATCAACCTGTAATCCCCTACGACGTCTACAGCACTCTCATTTATCAACCTGTAATCCCCTACGACGTCTACAGCACTCTCATTTATCAACCTGTAATCCCCTACGACGTCTACAGCACTCTCATTTATCAACCTGTAATCCCCTACGACGTCTACAGCACTCTCATTTATCAACCTGTAATCCCCTACGACGTCCACAGCACTCTCATTTATCAACCTGTAATCCCCTACGACGTCCACAGCACTCTCATTTATCAACCTGTAATCCCCTACGACGTCCACAGCACTCTCATTTATCAACCTGTAATCCCCTACGACGTCTACAGCACTCTCATTTATCAACCTGTAATCCCCTACGACGTCCACAGCACTCATTTATCAACCTGTAATCCCCTACGACGTCTACAGCACTCATTTATCAACCTGTAATCCCCTACGACGTCCACAGCACTCTATTTTATCAACGTCTAATTCCCTGCATAAGAAAAGGATTCATGTCCACCATCTAATGTTTCACCAGTCTAGACATTTAACCTGGATCTCTCCCTCTCTCCAGATCACGTCAGTTTGTAACTTCTTTACCTACATCCGCTACATCCACCAAGGGCTGGTCAAGCTGCAGGACGGTGAGATCAGCTAGCAGTGCATTTCCTGTATCGCTGCAGCCATGTTGTTTTTGCCTACAGTCACATGTGAATACACTTTGTCTTTAGTGGTTTCAGCTAATGTGAAGCTTTGGATGGATCCCATGGATGGACGTGCTATCAGGAAACCACAGTACAAGGCCACATGCATATGAATAAGTCATGTAGAGTAGTGTGTCTTATGGACCCAGTGGTGCTGTAGATTGGGATAACTCAGCAGCTATCTGACATGGTGGAATCCTATTAGCACAGAAATGGAATACCTAGAATGGGGAATCCCCATTCACCTCAACATTCTGATTCTATTTCTATGTCCATTACCGTAGAGGGTGGAGGCTCATCAGTCACACAGCTCATTTAGAGAAGTCTCCTCAAGGTTACCGACTAGCACAAGAACGCCATTGTTTTTCAATAGAGGAGACGAGTTCGGAGCCAAGCGATGATGTTTTTAACGTAGCCACGGAGTGGCTGTTCTAGCATTTGGTCGTTTATAGGATTCCCACAATCTTCAACAGTAGCCGTACTGGCAGTCTTTAGTCTCAGTTGTCATGCTGACTATGTCCCTACAGTATAGTCAGAATGTGTTATAATGTGTTCTGACAATGTCCCTACAGTATTGTTAGAATGTGTTATAATGTGTTATAATGTCCCTACAGTATAGTCAGAATGTGTTATAATGTGTTATAATGTCCCTACAGTATAGTCAGAATGTGTTATAATGTCCCTATAGTATAGTCAGAATGTGTTATAATGTCCCTATAGTATAGTCAGAATGTGTTGTAATGTGTTACAATGTCCCTACACTATAGTCAGAATGTGTTGTAATGTGTTATAATGTCCCTATAGTATAGTCAGAATGTGTTATAATGTCCCTACACTATAGTCAGAATGTGTAATGTCTCTACACTATAGTCAGAATGTGTTATAATGTGTTATAATGTCCCTACAGTATAGTCAGAATGTGTTATAATGTGTTATAATGTCCCTACAGTATAGTCAGAATGTGTTATAATGTGTTATAATGTCCCTACAGTATAGTCAGAATGTGTTATAATGTCCCTACAGTATATAATGTGTTATAATGTCCCTACAGTATAGTCAGAATGTGTTATAATGTGTTATGTGTGTGTACAGTATAGTCAGAATGTGTTATAATGTCCCTGTAGTATAGTCAGAATGTGTTATAATGTCCCTACAGTATAGTCAGAATGTGTTATAATTTCCCTACAGTATAGTCAGAATGTGTTATAATGTCCCTGTAGTATAGTCAGAATGTGTTATAATGTCCCTACAGTATAGTCAGAATGTGTTATAATGTGTTATAATGTCCCTACAGTATAGTCAGAATGTGTTATAATGTCCCTACAGTATAGTCAGAATGTGTTATAATGTGTTATAATGTCCCTACAGTATAGTCAGAATGTGTTATAATGTGTTATAATGTCCCTACAGTATAGTCAGAATGTGTTATAATGTCCCTACAGTATAATGTCCCTACAGTATAGTCAGAATGTGTTATAATGTCCCTACAGTATAGTCAGAATGTGTTATAATGTCCCTACAGTATAGTCAGAATGTGTTATAATGTGTTATAATGTCCCTACAGTATAGTCAGAATGTGTTATAATGTCCCTACAGTATAGTCAGAATGTGTTATAATGTCCCTACAGTATAGTCAGAATGTGTTATAATGTCCCTACAGTATAGTCAGAATGTGTTATAATGTGTTATAATGTCCCTACAGTATAGTCAGAATGTGTTATAATGTGTTATAATGTCCCTACAGTATAGTCAGAATGTGTTATAATGTCCCTACAGTATAGTCAGAATGTCCCTACAGTATAGTCAGAATGTGTTATAATGTGTTATAATGTCCCTACAGTATAGTCAGAATGTGTTATAATGTGTTATAATGTCCCTACAGTATAGTCAGAATGTGTTATAATGTCCCTACAGTATAGTCAGAATGTGTTATAATGTCCCTATAGTATAGTCAGAATGTGTTATAATGTCCCTATAGTATAGTCAGAATGTGTTATAATGTCCCTATAGTATAGTCAGAATGTGTTATAATGTCCCTACAGTATAGTCAGAATGTGTTATAATGTCCCTGTAGTATAGTCAGAATGTGTTATAATGTCCCTACAGTATAGTCAGAATGTGTTATAATGTCCCTACAGTATAGTCAGAATGTGTTATAATGTCCCTACAGTATAGTCAGAATGTGTTATAATGTGTTATAATGTCCCTACAGTATAGTCAGAATGTGTTATAATGTCCCTACAGTATAGTCAGAATGTGTTATAATGTCCCTACAGTATAGTCAGAATGTGTTATAATGTCCCTACAGTATAGTCAGAATGTGTTATAATGTGTTATAATGTCCCTACAGTATAGTCAGAATGTGTTATAATGTCCCTACAGTATAGTCAGAATGTGTTATAATGTCCCTACAGTATAGTCAGAATGTGTTATAATGTCCCTATAGTATAGTCAGAATGTGTTATAATGTGTTATAATGTCCCTATAGTATAGTCAGAATGTGTTATAATGTGTTATAATGTCCCTATAGTATAGTCAGAATGTGTTGTAATGTTTATGCTCTCTTCTGTCCAATCCTCCGTTCCTCCCTCCATCTCCTTTCCTCCCTCCATCTCCTTTCCTCCCTCCATCTCCTTTCCTTCCTCCATCTCTGTTCCTGTTCTCTAGCAGAACAGATGTTCTGGGAAGTGATGCAGTTGAGGAAAGAGATGAGTTTTGCTAAGCTGGGCTACTACAAGGAGGAACTGTGACCAACCAATCACAATACAGAACAGAGGGATGCGTGTCTGAATCTCAACCTATCATCAGATGCACTCCCGTGACAGACAGGATAGCTCTCCAATCATCCTACCCTCCTGGCTCTCAGAAGGAAGAAGGACCGCTCCTCATCGCTACCCCTTCCAATCTCTCATCCAATCACGTGTCATTTCAGGAGAGTCCTCCCATCCTGTGTCTTCAATACCTACAAGTATATGACTTAAAATGCATGCCCCTTACATCCTGACTGGTCTACCAATAACAGTGAGTAGTTATTCAGGATGTAAGGGGATTGGTAGTTCAGACTGTCTGATCTACCAATAACAGTGAGTAGTTAATCAGGATGTAAGGGGATTGGTAGTTCAGACTGACTGATCTACCAATAACAGTGAGTAGTTATTCAGGAAGGGGATTGGTAGTTCAGTCTGACTGATCTACCAATAACAGTGAGTAGTTAATCAGGATGTAAGGGGATTGGTAGTTCAGACTGACTGATCTACCAATAACAGTGAGTAGTTATTCAGGAAGGGGATTGGTAGTTCAGTCTGACTGATCTACCAATAACAGTGAGTAGTTAATCAGGATGTAAGGGGATTGGTAGTTCAGACTGACTGATCTACCAATAACAGTGAGTAGTTATTCAGGAAGGGGATTGGTAGTTCAGTCAGTCTGTCTGGAACATGACCATTGCTTGTCATTCTGATTGGTCTGCTAAAATGCATATTGAAACAGAGAGGAAGTGCTCTAAACCCAACGGCTGCTTTCAAAATGGCACCCTGTTCACTGTAGTGCACGACTTGTGGCCCCTATGAGCCCTGGTCAAAAGTAGTGCACTAAATATGGAATAGGGTGCCATTTGGGACACAGGACAAGTGTAAATCGAGGCGCTCCGTCCATCCAGCCATCTGTGGTTATTCTATCCATCTATCTCCCAGTCCGTATTTAAAACCAGAGGACCGTAACTATGGTGACGACCACGCTGCTGTATGTAACTTGACTCCGTTATTATATGTAAGAAACGCTGAATGAGTTCTTCTGTCCACACTACAAGGCTGAGTCACAAATGGCACCCTATTCCCTATATAGTTAACTGCTGTAGTGGTGCAGTATGCACAGCAGGGGTTCCCAAACCGGTTGCATCATTTTGTTTATTGAGACTGCCTTTGTTAAATACAACAGCAGCTTCATTTTGTTTCATTTGAGGGACCTAGGAAAATGACTCATGACTTATTTTAGGCAATTTATTTATTTTATTTTGTGTTTTTTATTTAACCTTTTTATTTAACTAGACAAGTCAGTTAAGAACACATTCTAATTTACAATGACGGCCTACCAAGGCCAAACCCCTAACCCTGACGACGCCTGACGACGGGGGTCAATTGTGCTCCACCCTATGGGACTCCCAATCACGTCTGGTTGCGATACAGCCTGGATTCGAACCATGGTCTGTAGTGACTCCTCTAGCACTGAGATGCAGTGCCTTAAACAGCTGCGCTACTCAGGAGCCCCGATGATGATGATGATGATAACTATAATAATAGAAATAAATAGTCTAGACCTGATTTCCCAAAATGTTTTCCGCTACCAAATGTTTTATAACAATAATTTATATGAACCGTCAATTTAATTATGCATATTCTATTTTACAGGAAGTGATTCGATCAATTGATAGCGACGGAGTCACACATTGGATAACATTACTCCGCAAGCGAAGTCCAATTTCTTTTGACTCCTCGACTTTAGAAGGTCGTAAGCTCAGCTTCTCAATGTCATAGAGACAAAGCAAATACATTCCCCATGTGCATCAGAGTCTTCCTCTTTGTCATTTTACTACTTGTTTCTAGCCTAATGCATTGCGGAGTGACGCTTCGTTTTAGATCGGAAGGTCCCGTGCCCTCCCGTGACACTTCGGCGCCCCGTATGTTTGGGACCCGTGATGTAGAGAATTAGGTGCCATTTGGGAGCAGAACATGAGGAGGAGGATTCTGTTGGGTTCTGTCCAATACAAGGACTTTAGAAGAATCTGGACAAATGTTTTGAAGGTTTTAGAAAACACATCGATGATGATGATGATGATGAAGAACATTCTCTCTGGCTTTTTAGTTCTTTACCAATCCTTAGTTAGAAGTATGTAGCTGTGTTGTCGTGGTGTGTGTGTGTGTGTACGTGTGGTGTGTGTGGTCTGTGAACGTTCCAATCTATATACCTTTTCCTGGTTTTCCATCCTTCCATCCCTCCATGTCCCTCTGTTAACATTCCAACTCCAAGCTTTCCTCAATTTATTTTAGTGCCTTTCTGGAACACAGTGAATAAAAAATGGTATACCTCTGGAACCAACGTGTCTGTTTGTGAACATGAAATCTGTTGTCCCGAACACACTCAGTCAGTGTAGATATGATGACACATTTCAGGGTAAAATTGTCAGGACACAATTCTACTGCATAATAAAAATAGATATGTACATTGTTCAGTACATTCTGCACGTTGCCCATGCGTTGTCTTATAAAAGTAGGCAACTTATCTTCCTGTTAATGGTTCTCCTTCCTGCCACGTCTCTGGGCTTTCAACTGGATTGTAAATCTTGGTGAAATGATGTCCTTTTTATACAGTAGTATGTTACTGTTTCAATATGTTTGCAATTCTACTGCATTTAAAAATGTCAATTTGTTGTCGTCTTTCACAGAGTTCATCAGTATAGATTCAACACTCCTATATCTCCTCCCACCAGCCTCCTCTGCAGTATAGATTCAACACTCCTATATCTCCTCCCACCAGCCTCCTCTGCAGTATAGATTCAACACTCCTATATCTCCTCCCACCAGCCTCCTCTGCAGTATAGATTCAACACTCCTATATCTCCTCCCACCAGCCTCCTCTGCAGTATAGATTCAACACTCCTATATCTCCTCCCACCAGCCTCCTCTGCAGTATAGATTCAACACTCCTATATCTCCTCCCACCAGCCTCCTCTGCAGTATAGATTCAACACTATAAACTTTATTATCTTGGACTGAACACAATTATACTGCATAGAAAATACTTCCTGGTTCAATACCCATGTCGTGCGTCCCAAACGGTAACCTATTCCCTATATAGTGCACTACTTTAGACCAGAGCCCTATTCCCTATATAGTACACTACTTTTGACTAGGGTACATACATGTAGGGCTCTGGTCAACAGTAGTGCACTCTATAGGCCAGTGGTTCCCAACCTTTTTCGGTTACTGTACCACCAACGGAATTTTGCTCTTCCCAGAGTACACCTGTAGTACCCACTCGTGTGCTTTTTAGCAGTAACCCTATGGTCTCATGAGTCTTCTCATGTACCCCCTGTGGATAGGCCAAGTTCCCCCTAGGGATCCTAGTAGCCCTGGATGGGAACCACTGGTCTAGGGAATAGGAACCACTGGTCTAGGGAATAGGAACCACTGGTCTAGGGAATAGGAACCACTGGTCTAGGGAATAGGAACCACTGGTCTAGGGAATAGGAACCACTGGTCTAGGGAATAGGAACCACTGGTCTAGGGAATAGGAACCACTGGTCTAGGGAATAGGAACCACTGGTCTAGGGAATAGAAACAACTGGTCTAGGGAATAGAAACAACTGGTCTAGGGAATAGGAACCACTGGTCAATGGAATAGGAACCACTGGTCAATGGAATAGGAACCACTGGTCAATGGAATAGGAACCACTGGTCTAGGGAATAGGAACCACTGGTCTAGGGAATAGGAACCACTGTACTGAAATATGACTATCTCTGGGCTCTGACGTAGACGGTGTACTGAGATGTGACTGTATTGTCGTCCCAGTGTTCCCTAGTGGAAACGAGTGGAAAGGTCTTGGCAGAGACAGCTCTCCATCTGCTCCCCTTCAACCTAACTTCTGGTCCCCCTGAAGAGGTAGGGACGCCGTTCAGGTGTCTTTCTACACCTACTACGTTGGTTTACTAGAAACAAGACCCAAAATGAGTCAAGGCAGATCGCCATAGTCCCCAAAGGCAACCTGCCTAAATGACTACAGACCCGTAGCACTTACGTCCGTAGCCATGAAGTGCTTTGAAAGGCTGGTTATGGCTCACCTTAACACCGTTATCCCAGAAACTCTAGGCCCACTTCACTTTGCATACCGCCCCAACAGATCCACAGATGATGCAGTCTCTTTTGCACGCCACACTGCCCTTTCCCACCCAGACAAAAGGAACACCTATGTGAGAATGCTATTCATTGACTACAGCTCAGTGTTCAACACTGTGCCCTCAAAGCTCATCACTAAGCTAAGGATCCTGGGACTTAACACCTCCCTCTGCAACTGGATCCTGTACTTCCTGACTGGCCGCCGTCAGGAAGTACAGGAACACATCAGGAACACGCCAGGAACACATCCACTATGCTGATCCTCAACACTGGAGCCCCTCAGGGGTGTGTGCTCAGTCCCTTCCTGTACTCCCTGTTCACCCACGACCTCGTGGCCAGGCACGACTCCAACACCTTCATTAAGTTTGCAGACGACAATAATGGTCTGAACAACGACGAGACAGCCTATAGGGAGGAGGTCAGAGACCTGGCTGGATGGTGCCAGAATAACAATCTATCCGTCAACGCAATCAAGACAGAGAAGATGATTGTGGGCAACAGGAAAAGGAGGACCGAGCACGCCCCCGTTCTCATCGACGGGGCTGTAGTGGAGCAGGTTGAGAGCTTCAAGTTCCTTCACCAACAAACTAACATGGTCCAAACACACCAAGACAGTCTTGAAGAGGACACGACAAAGCCTATTCCCCCTCAGGAAACTAAAAAGATTTGGAATGGGTCCTCAGATCTTCAAGGTTCTACAACTGCAACATCAAGAGCATCCTGACGGGTTGCATAATTGCCTGGTACGGCAACTGCTCGGCCTCCGACCGCAAGGCACTAGTGAGTGTAGTGCGTATGGCCCAGTACATCACTGGGGCTAAGCTGCCTGCCATCCAGGACCGATATAATAGGCGGTGTCAGAGGAAGGCCCTAAAAATTGTCAAAGACCCCAGCCACCCCAGTCATAGACTGTTCTCTCTACTATCGCATGGCAAGCGGTACCGGAGTG
This sequence comes from Oncorhynchus tshawytscha, assembly GCF_018296145.1. Taxonomy (NCBI): domain Eukaryota; kingdom Metazoa; phylum Chordata; class Actinopteri; order Salmoniformes; family Salmonidae; genus Oncorhynchus; species Oncorhynchus tshawytscha. The sequence goes on along the minus strand of NW_024608675.1, from coordinate 59,401 downwards.
CCAAGTCTAGGACAAAAGCCTTTTTGTCCTAAACAGCTTTTACCCCCAAGCCATAAGAGTCCTGAACATGTAATCAAATGCCTACCCGGACTATTTGCATTGTGCCCACCCACCAACCCCTCTTTTACGCTGCTGCTACTCTCTATCATCAACTCAGCAAAAGAAACGTCCTCTGGACGTTGTCATGTCAACTGTGTTTACATTCAGCAAACTTCACATGTGTAAATATTTGTATGAACATAAGATTCAACTGAGACATAAACTGAACAAGTTCCACAGACATGTGACTAACAAATGTAATAATGTGTCCCTGAACAAAGAGGGGGGTTAAAATCAAAAGTAACAGTAAGTATCTGGTGTGGCCACCAGCTGCATTAAGTACTGCAGTGCATCTCCTCCTCGTGGACTGCACCAGATTTGCCAGTTCTTGTTGTGAGATGTTACCCCACTCTTCCACCAAGGCACTTGCAAGTTCCCGGACATTTTTGCGGCGTATGGGCCTAGCCCTCACCCTCCGATACAATAGGTCACAGGAGTGCTCAATGGGATTGAAATCTGGGCTCTTCGCTGGCCATGGCAGAACACTGACATTCCTGTCTTGCAGGAAATCACGCACAGAGCGAGCAGTATGGCTGGTGGCATTGTCATTGTCATGTCAGGATGAGCCTGCAGGAAGGGTACCACATGAGGGAGGAGGATGTCTTCCTGTAACGCACAGCGTTGAGATTGCCTGCAATGGCAACAAGCTCAGTCCGATGATGCTGTGACTCACCGCCCCAGTCCATGACGGACCCTCCACCTCCAAATCAATCAGCCTCCAAAGTACAGGCCTCAGTGTATCCCTCATTCCTTCGATGATAAACAAATCTGACCATCACCCCTGGTGAGACAAAACCGCGACTCGTCAGTGAAGAGCACTTTTTGCCAGTCCTGTCTGGTCCAGCGGCGATGAGTTTGTGCCTATAGGTGACGTTGTTGCCGGTGATATCTGGTGAGGACCTGCCTGACAACAGGCCTGCAAGCCCACGTGTCCAGCCTCTCTCAGCCTATTGCAGAGAGCCTGCAGGGATTGTACGTTCCTGGTGTAACCTGGGCAGTGATTGTACGTTCCTGGTGTAACCTGGGCAGTGATTGTACGTTCCTGGTGTAACCTGGGCAGTGATTGTACGTTCCTGGTGTAACCCGGGCAGTGTTGTTGCCATCCTGTACCTTTCCCGCAATCGGATGTACCGATTCTGTGCAGGTGTTGTTACACGTGGTCTGCCACTTCGAGGACGATCAGCTGTCCGTCCTGTCTCCCTATAGCTCCCTTAGGCAACTCACAGTATGGACATTGATTTATTCCAATTTATCCGGGCAGTCCTCATGTCTCCTTGCAGCATGCCTAAGGCATGTTCACGCAGATGAGCAGGGACCCTGGGCATCTTTTGGTGTTTTTTTTTTTATTTATTTACCTTTATTAAACAAGGCAAGTCAGTTCAGAACAAAGTCTTATTTTCAATGACAGCCTAGGAATAGTGGGTTAGGTGGAACAGTGATTGTACGTTAACTGGTCTAGGAACAGTGGGTTAGCTGCCTTTCCCGCACTGTTCAGTGGGTGTTGTTACAGGGTCTGCAGAACGACAGATTTGTACCTTGTCAGCTCGGGGATTTGATCTTGCAACCTTCCGGTTACTAGTCCAACACTCTAACCACTAGGCTGTTCACGCTGAACAAGCATGGGAAACAGTGTTAACTTCACAGATCTTTATTGTAAAGTTTTATTTGGATTTTTACAAAGACAGTCCTGAAAAAGGGATGTTTCTTTTTTAACTGCTGAGTTTATATGCATAGTCACTTTAACTATACATTCATGTACTTATTACCTCAATTAGCCCGACTAACTGGTGCCTGTACGTAGCCTCGTTAACGTAGCCTCGCGGAACCGTGGGTTAGCCTCGCGACCGTGGGTTAGCCTCGTTCGACCGTGCGTAGCCTCGCGACCGTCGTAGCCTCGCAACCGTCGTAGCCTCGCGAACCTCTAACCACTAGCCTCGCTGACCGTCGTAGCCTGCGACCGTGCGTTAGCCTCGCGACCTTTATTGTAAAGCCTTTTATTTGCGACCGTTACGTAGCCTCGCGACCGTGCGTTTCCTTTTTTGCGAGTTTATATGCCTAGTCACCCGTAACGTAGCCTCGCGACCGTACTTATTAGCCTCAATTACCCCGACTAAGCCTCGTGCCTGTACGTAGCCTCGCGACCGTACGTAGCCTCGCGACCGTCGTAGCCTCGCGACCGTACAGAGCCTCGCGACCGTACGTAGCCTCGCGACCGTACGTAGCCTCGCGACCGTACGTAGCCTCGCGACCGTACGTAGCCTCGCGACCGTACGTAGCCTCGCGACCGTACGTAGCCTCGCGACCGTACGTAGCCTCGCGACCGTACGTAGCCTCGCGACCGTACGTAGCCTCGCGACCGTACGTAGCCTCGCGACCGTACGTAGCCTCGCGACCGTACGGAGCCTCGCGACCGTACGTAGCCTCGCGACCGTACAGAGCCTCGCGACCGTACAGAGCCTCGCGACCGTACAGAGCCTCGCTACTGTTATTTTTCACTGTCTTTTTACTGTTATTTTTATTTGTTTACTTATCTATTTCTCACCTAATAAAACTTGCACAGTTGGTTAAGGGCTTGTAAGAAAGCATTTCACTGTAAGGTCTACGTTGTATTCGGAGCACGTGACAAATACACTTTGATTTGGCAGATCAGCTGGAGCTCCTACTTCTCCTGTGGAACACTTGCTGTACAGATGTAGGATCTTAATTTGAGCCAGTTTGTTACAGCTGGAAAAGTATCCTGCAGCATCAGGAAAAGTGAATTATTATAATGGATTATATTTAATGGACATTTTTGTAGGGGTTGATACATTCTCAGTTAGGGCAAATCAAGTCTTGACATTTCAACATGCAAATTGCACACTTTAGAAGCCTTTTTCAAATGCAAATACACTACAAGTTTGCTTTGCAAGAAAATTCTCAGGAACAAAAAAATTGATCAAAATTAAGATCCTACATTTGTAGTATATTGCAACATCAAAGTAATGGCAAGATGTATGTTGTCTCAACTAACAATTATAAGCTCTTATCTACTCATGTAGAAAGATAAAGAGAAAATCCTTATAGATACACAAAATAGCACATCTGCCATTTTGGAATATCAAAACACCTGATATCAGGAGAAACGCATCAAATGGCACACTTTTCCAGGTAGAGAGGACCTTTAATGCATTCTGGGTCATGGATAGACAGTGTACTGTATATCTGTAATGACACTGTACTGTATATCTGTATGACACTGTACTGTATATCTGTGTGGACAGTACTGTATATCACTGTATATCTGTATATATATCTGTAATGACACTGTACTGTATATCTGTAATGACACTACTGTATATCTGTAATGACACTTTACTGTATATCTGTAATGACACTGTACTGTATATCTGTATGGACAGTACTGTATATCTGTAATGACACTGTACTGTATATCTGTATGGACAGTACTGTATATCTGTAATGACACTGTACTGTATATCTGTAATGACACTGTACTGTATATCTGTAATGACACTGTACTGTATATCTGTGTGGACAGTACTCACAAGGGTGCGTTCTGAGCCCTCCTGTACTCGACTGCGTGGCCACGCACGCCTCCAACTCAATCATCGGACGACACAACAGTGGTAGGCTTGATTACCAACAACGACGAGACGGCCTACAGGGAGGAGGTGAGGGCCCTCGGAGTGTGGTGTCAGGAAAATAACCTCACACTCAACGTCAACAAAACTAAGGAGATGATTGTGGACTTCAGGAAACAGCAGAGGGAACACCCCCCTATCCACATCGATGGAACAGTAGTGGAGAGGGTAGTAAGTTTTAAGTTCCTCGGCGTACACATCACAGACAAACTGAATTGGTCCACCCACACAGACAGCATCGTGAAGAAGGCGCAGCAGTGCCTCTTCAACCTCAGGAGGCTGAAGAAATTCGGCTTGTCACCAAAAGCACTCACAAACTTCTACAGATGCACAATCGAGAGCATCCTGTCGGGCTGTATCACCGCCTGGTACGGAAACTGCTAGGCCCACAACCGTAAGGCTCTCCAGAGGGTAGTGAGGTCTGCACAACGCATCACCGGGGGCAAACTACCTGCCCTCCAGGACACCTACACCACCCGATGTCACAGGAAGGCCATAAAGATCATCAAGGACAACAACGACTCGAGCCACTGCCTGTTCACCCCGCTATCATCCAGAAGGCGAGGTCAGTACAGGTGCATCAAAGCTGGGACCGAGAAGCTGTTTTTCAGTCTCTATCTCAAGGCCATCAGACTGTTAAACAGCCACCACTAACATTGAGTGGCTGCTGCCAACACACTGACTCAACTCCAGCCACTTTAATGATGGGAATTGATGTAAAATATATCACTAGCCACTTTAAACAATGCTACCTAATATAATGTTTACATACCCTACATTATTCATCTCATACGTATATACTGTACTCTATCATCTACTGCATCTTTATGTAATACATGTATCACTAGCCACTTTAACTATGCCACTTTGTTTACATACTCATCTCATATGTATATACTGTACTCGATACCATCTACTGCATCTTGCCTATGCTGCTCTGTACCATCACTCATTCATATATCTTTATGTACATATTCTTTATCCCTTTACACTTGTGTCTATAAGGTAGTAGTTTTGGAATTGTTAGCTAGATTACTTGTTGGTTATTACTGCATTGTCGGAACTAGAAGCACAAGCATTTCGCTACACTCGCATTAACATCTGCTAACCAGGTGAATGTGACAAATAAAATTGGATTTGATTTATCTGAAAGGACAGTACTGTACTGTATATCTGTGTGTACTGTACTGTGTATCTGTGTGGACTGTACTGTGTATTTGTGTGGACTGTACTGTACTGTATATCTGTGTACTGTACTGTGTATCTGTGTGGACTGTACTGTGTATCTGTGTGGACTGTACTGTATATCTGTGTGGACTGTACTGTGTATCTGTGTGGACAGTACTGTACTGTATATCTGTGTGGACAGTACAGTACTGTATGTGTATCTGTGTGGACAGTACTGTATATCTGTGTTAATGTACTGTACTGTATCTGTGTGGACTGTAATGTATATTTGTGTGGACAGGACTGTACTGTATATCTGTGTGGACTGTACTGTACTGTATGTACTCTGTGTGGACAGTACTGTGTATCTGTGTGGACAGTATTGTACTGTGTATCTGTGTGGACAGTACTGTATGTGTATCTGTGTGGACTGTACTGTACTGTGTATCTGTGTGGACAGTACTGTATATCTGTGTGGACTGTACTGTATATCTGTGTGTACTGTACTGTATATCTGTATGTACTGTACTGTGTATCTGTGTGGACTGTACTGTGTATCTGTATATCTGTGTGGACTGTACTGTGTATCTGTATATCTGTGTGGACTGTACTGTGTATCTGTAAGGACAGTGTTCTATTTGCAGAGTGTCTAAGCCAGAGATAAGACTGCTTTTTAGTGTACTACCCCTCTGTGTCACCTTGTAATGAATACCTGCTTTATGGTCCAGGGCAAGGACACCTGGCACACACAGGCAGAACGCCTGCGCGGGGTATGTGAATGGTTTTTACCTTTCAGACTAGAGAACAAAGTACACAGGAGAGACACCTGTGACATACATTATTTTGGATACACAATTCTGGGAATATTATTGTCAACACCAAAGGGCCTAAATCTAGCGAAACAACTACCGGGGTGGGTGAACAAACGTGGAGGAACTGGGCTCTGAGGATTTAATGGATACTGTTTGCCAAATGGATTGTACCTGAAGTCGGAGAGAAGGTTGTCAACGGAACTACCAGCCAGGACTCCATTTTGGAGAAAAGGTTGTCAACGGAACTACCAGCCAGGACTCCATTTTGGAGAGAAAGGTTGTCAACGGAACTACCAGCCAGGACTCCATTTTGGAGAAAAGGTTGTCAGTAGAAATGAGAAACCTTTCCCTTCTACGGAACTACCAGCCAGGACTCCATTTAGGAGAGAAGGTTGTCAACGGAACTACCAGCCAGGACTCCATTTTGGAGAAAACCATTGCTTCAACAGTAGAACTAAAACCAGCCAGGACTCCATTTAGGAGAAAAGGTTGTCAACGGAACTACCAGCCAGGACTCCATTTAACAGTCTGTAGAGAGAAACGGTAAGGTTCAACCATTCAGCCTTTCCCTTCTAACAGTCAGTCAGAGAAGAAAACCATTAGCTTCCTTCTAACAGTCAGTAGAGACGGAAAACCATTAGCTTCCTCTAACCGTCAGTAGAGACGGAAAACCATTAGCTTCCTTCTAACAGTCAGTAGAGACGGAAAACCATTAGCTTCCTTCTAACAGTCAGTAGAGACGGAAAACCATTAGCTTCCTTCTAACCGTCAGTAGAGACGGAAAACCATTAGCTTCCTTCTAACAGTCAGTAGAGACGGAAACCATTAGCTTCCTTCTAACAGTCTGTAGAGACGGAAAACCATTAGCTTCCTTCTAACAGTCAGTAGAGACGGAAAACCATTAGCTTCCTTCTAACAGTCAGTAGAGACGGAAAACCATTAGCTTCCTTCTAACAGTCAGTAGAGACGGAAAACCATTAGCTTCCTTCTAACCGTCAGTAGAGACGGAAAACCATTAGCTTCCTTCTAACAGTCTGTAGAGACGGAAAACCATTAGCTTCCTTCTAATAGTCTGTAGAGACGGAAAACCATTAGCTTCCTTCTAACAGTCTGTAGAGACGGAAAACCATTAGCTTCCTTCTAACAGTCTGTAGAGACGGAAAACCATTAGCTTCCTTCTAACAGTCAGTAGAGACGGAAAACCATTAGCTTCCTTCTAACAGTCAGTAGAGACGGAAAACCATTAGCTTCCTTCTAACAGTCAGTAGAGACGGACAACCATTAGCTTCCTTCTAACAGTCAGTAGAGATGGAAACCAGGAAGTCTAGAGACGGTTTCTCTTCTCTAACTGACAGTAGAGACGGAAAACCATTTTCCTCTCTAACCGACTGTTAGACGGAAAACCATTAGCTTCCTCTAACTGACAGTTAGAGAGGAAAACCAATGGTTGTCCGTTCCTCTAACTGACTGTTAGAGACGGAAAACCATTAGCTTTCTTCTGACTGTTAGAGACGGAAAATTAGCTTCCTTCTAACTGACAGTAGAGACGGAAAACCAATAGCTTCCTTCTAACTGACTGTAGAGAGGAAAAACCATTTCTCTTCTCTAACAGACTGTTAGAGACGGAAGCTAACCGTCAGTTTCTTCCTTCTCTACAGACTGTTAGAGACGGAAAAATGGTTAGCTTCCTTCTAACTGACAGTTAGAAGGAAAACCATTAGCTTCCTCTCTAACAGTCAGTAGAGACGGAAAACCATTTCTCTTCTCTAACTGACTGTTAGAGACGGAAAACCATTAGCTTCCTTCTAACAGTCAGTAGAACACTCCCATTTGATTACTGTCTAACTCAGCTTTGTTCCGGATGTAGAGTCAAAGCTCTGTGTTTTCTAACATCTGTAAGATCTTTAAGAACCATTATATTTCCGTTTTTTTTAACAGTCTTTTTAAAAAGCCACTTGAATTAACAGTTAGTGGTACATAAACATCCAGATCTTTATCTGGGACTGACTGAGATGGTTTTTTACCAAAGTCATTTTGAACATCCATTCTTCATTATAACAAGAGACTGACCGTTTCTCATAACAGTCAGTAGGACTGAAAACTTTAGTGTTCATAAATTCATAGAGACAAAACTGACAATGTTATTAAGCCAATATCTAGGAGAAAATTAGCCTCGTTATTCACAGCAGTTTAGTCACTGTATCTTTGTCCCAAATGACAGACTATTCCCCTAAAATAGTCCCTATGGGCCCTGGTCTAAAGCTGTGTACTACAAAGGGAACAGGGTGTCATTTGGGAAGCATTAGTGTGTAAAGCCAAAGCCATTAAAATGAGCTGAGCTGAGAGAGACTCTTGTCCATAGAGACGGTAAAGACCAGCCAGCCATTACACATTTCCCTAAATCAGCTGAGACTGGAGAACCATAACTGTCCATATCCCTAACAGTCAGTAACAGACCAGCCAAAGCCATTACACATTTCCCTAACGTCAGTAGAGACGGACAACCAGAGAGACTAACTGTCCATATCCCTGGTAACAGACCAGCCAAAGCCACTTACACATTTCCCTAAATGAGCTGAGCTGAGAGAGACTAACTGTCCATATCCTGGTAACAGACCTTGAATTGTTAGTGGCCAAAGCCATTACACATTTCCCTAAATGAGCTGAGCTGAGAGAGACTAACTGTCCATATCCCTGGTAACAGACCAGCCAAAGCCATTACACATTTCCCTAAATGAGCTGAGCTGAGAGAGACTAACTGTCCATATCCCCTGGTAACAGACCAGCCAAAGCCATTACACATTTCCCTAAATGAGCTGAGCTGAGAGAGACTAACTGTCCATATCCCTGGTAACAGACCAGCCAAAGCCATTACACATTTCCCTAAATGAGCTGAGCTGAGAGAGACTAACTGTCCATATCCCCTGGTAACAGACCAGCCAAAGCCATTACACATTTCCCTAAATGAGCTGAGCTGAGAGAGACTAACTGTCCATATCCCCTGGTAACAGACCAGCCAAAGCCATTACACATTTCCCTAAATGAGCTGAGCTGAGAGAGACTAACTGTCCATATCCCCTGGTAACAGACCAGCCAAAGCCATTACACATTTCCCTAAATGAGCTGAGCTGAGAGAGACTAACTGTCCATATCCCTGGTAACAGACCAGCCAAAGCCATTACACATTTCCCTAAATGAGCTGAGCTGAGAGAGACTAACTGTCCATATCCCCTGGTAACAGACCAGCCAAAGCCATTACACATTTCCCTAAATGAGCTGAGCTGAGAGAGACTAACTGTCCATATCCCCTGGTAACAGACCAGCCAAAGCCATTACACATTTCCCTAAATGAGCTGAGCTGAGAGAGACTAACTGTCCATATCCCCTGGTAACAGACCAGCCAAAGCCATTACACATTTCCCTAAATGAGCTGAGAGAGACTAGAGACAATAGTAATGATGATTAATCATGGATTAGCTATAATGTACAGTATATTACACACACACACACAACCCCTGTCAGCAAGCAGGCAATAATTATTATGAATTATTATTACACTCCATATATAATGACATAACAGCAGTCAGGAACGTTATGAAGCGTGAAGAGTCAGTGGTTTTCTTTAGTAAAGCTTGAGTGCGTCGGCTGATTGCAGAGAGAAGAGAGAGAGAGAGAGAGACTACTACAGTTGAACTGATTCCCAGTGAAAAACACTGAGGCCAACGGAAGACGGATGGACCGTTTGCTCAATAGAGAAAGTCCTTCCTGGAAGAGCAACACAAGGTGAAGAGCAGGAAGACTGGGTCTTGTTATGAAGCACAAACCAGTCAGACCTGTCAGAAACGTGTCTTACTCCTGAACACCTGGAGTCCAAATACAGAACATCATTTAGTCTTCCCAGTTTACACATCATTTAGTCCATGTCAGGTGAAGAGCAGCTTTATGAAACTGTTACCAGGGGATACGGACAGTTAGTTTAGAAAAACACTTTAGGCCAACCATGTCAGTTTGTCCATGAAGAACAGCTTTATGAAACTGTTACCAGGGGATAGACGGGCTCATGTTACAGTTAGTTTTACTCCATGTCAGGTTTTACTTTCAGGGATTAGGCCAGTTAGTTTACTCCATGTCAGGTGAAGATAGCTTTATGAAACTGTTAGGGGATACAGACAGTTAGTTTTCCATGTCAGGTGAAATAGCTTTATGAAACTGTTTTTCCTGGGGATACAGAAATTAGTTTACTCCATGTCAGGTGAAGAGCAGCTTTATGAAACTGTTACCAGGGGATACAGACAGTTAGTTTACTCCATGTCAGGTGAAGAACAGCTTTTGAAACTGTTACCAGGGGATACAGACAGTTAGTTTACTCCATGTCAGGTGAAGAACAGCTTTATGAAACTGTTACCTGGGGATACAGACAGTTAGTTTACTCCATGTCAGGTGAAGAACAGCTTTATGAAACTGTTACCAGGGGATACAGACAGTTAGTTTACTCCATGGCAGGTTGACCTTCAGGGAACTATGTTTACCTGACAGAAATAGTTTGACCTAGGGGTATGTTTTCCTGACAGAAATAGTTTGACCTAGGTTTTCCTGACAGTATGTTTTTTTCCTGACAGAAATAGTTTGACCTAGGGCAGTATGTTTTCCTGACAGAAATAGTTTGACCTAGGGCAGTATGTTTTCCTGACAGAAATAGTTTTAGCTCGGCCAGTATGTTTTCCTGACAGAAATAGTTTGACCTAGGGCAGTATGTTTTCCTGACAGAAATAGTTTTAGCTCGGCCAGTATGTTTTCCTGACAGAAATAGTTTGACCTAGGGCAGTATGTTTACCTGACAGAAATAGTTTTAGCTCGGCCAGTATGTTTTCCTGACAGAAATAGTTTGACCTAGGGCAGTATGTTTACCTGACAGAAATAGTTTTAGCTCGGCCAGTATGTTTTCCTGACAGATAGCAGAGCCTCCAATTTTCTAAGAGTCTGGAGTTACATTCAAAGCCTACCATGCAAGCCTGAAAAAGAATAGGTTGGCATTGGTGAAGGGGTTTCTTCCATTTTGTACAGTCTGTGTTTACCTCTTCATGAACATGCTTGGGCCTACACAGTGCTCAAGCCTAGGCCTTGCCTACTGTTTCACCCCCAATAAGAGTTGTGTATCTCAGGCAGCTGATCACCATGGAGCCCCCCGGAGGACTCCCAGTGCCCGTTGATGTTCTGGGAGAGAATGAAGCATTGCAGCAGTTCTTTGACGGTAAGACATTCTATAGTTGTGTCCCAAAACAGCACCCTATTCCCTAGTGTGTGTGTGTGTGTGAGAGAGAGGGTTGTGCGAGTCAGAGGAAGCTGGTGGGAGGTACTTTAGGAGGATGGGCTCATTGTAAAGGCTGGAATGGAATAAATGGAATGGTATCAAACACATCAAACACATAGAAACCACATGTTTGACTCCGTTGCACTAATTCCATTCCAGCCATTACAATGAGCCCATCCTCCTAAACCTCCTCCCACCAGCCGCCTCTGGTGCGTGAGTGAGTGTGTATGGAATTATGAGTGTGTGTTTTTCAACACGTAATCCTTAGGGAAGTAGTGTTGTTCCTGAGGTGTCTTAGCTGATCCCAGAACATTAATGTCAAAGGCCTTTTCACAGAAATATGAAGTGGCTAAAGCTCTCAGGGTTTGGACAGAATTATCAATATGAGAGTGAGAGGGGGGAGGGGAGGGGGGTGGAGGAGGAGGGGGTGGAGGAGGGGTGGAGGAGAGGAGGGTGAGGAGGGGGGGGAGGAGAGGGGGGAAGAGAGAGAGGGGTGGGGTGGAGGAGAGGGGGAGAAGAGAGAGGGTGGGGTGGGGAGAAGAGAGAGGGTGGGGTGGAGGAGAGGGGTTCTGGGGGAGAGAGCGAGAGAGGGGGAGAAAGAGAGGGGGAGAGAGAGGCTCTGATTCGATGTCTCTAACCTCTCAGAACAGTCTAATGATCACCCATCACTTGTAACGATCGCCCGTCAGGTGTGACGATCGCCTGACGATCGCCCGTCAGGTGTGTGACGATCGCCCGTCAGGTGTGTGACGATCGCCCGTCAGGCGTGTGACGATCGCCCGTCAGGCGTGTGACGATCGCCCGTCAGGCGTGTGACGATCGCCCGTCAGAGGTGTAAATATCACCCGTCAGGTTAGAAATATATTCAAAGAGTGATTCATCTTCCCAAAGTTACTACAGTTAGATGAGTCGATAGGTAATGTTGTGAGTTACTACAGTTAGATGAGTTAATAGGTCATGTTGTGAGTTACTACAGTTAGATGAGTTAATAGGTAATGTTGTGAGTGACTACAGTTAGATGAGTTAATAGGTCATGTTGTGAGTGACTACAGTTAGATGAGTTAATAGGTAATGTTGTGAGTTACTACAGTTAGATGAGTTAATAGGTCACGTTGTGAGTTACTACAGTTAGATGAGTTAATAGGTAATGTTGTGAGTTACTACAGTTAGATACTACAGTTAGATGAGTTAATAGGTCATGTTGTGAGTTACTACAGTTAGATGAGTTAATAGGTCATGTTGTGAGTTACTACAGTTAGATGAGTTAATAGGTCATGTTGTGAGTTACTACAGTTAGATGAGTTAATAGGTCATGTTGTGAGTTACTACAGTTAGATGAGTTAATAGGTCACGTTGTGAGTTACTACAGTTAGATGAGTTAATAGGTAATGTTGTGAGTTACTACAGTTAGATGAGTTAATAGGTCATGTTGTGAGTTACTACAGTTAGATGAGTTACTACAGTTAGATGAGTTAATAGGTCATGTTGTGAGTTACTACAGTTAGATGAGTTAATAGGTCATGTTGTGAGTTACTACAGTTAGATGAGTTAATAGGTCACGTTGTGAGTTACTACAGTTAGATGAGTTAATAGGTCACGTTGTGAGTGACTACAGTTAGATGAGTTAATAGGTCACGTTGTGAGTGACTACAGTTAGATGAGTTAATAGGTCACGTTGTGAGTGACTACAGTTAGATGAGTTAATAGGTCATGTTGTGAGTGACTACAGTTACAGAGATGAGTTAATAGGTCACGTTGTGAGTGACTACAGTTAGATGAGTTAATAGGTCATGTTGTGAGGCGGTTTCAATTGAGAAATAGATAGTCGTTTGGCTAAATTGGTCCACTGTCAAGTTTCAAGTTTTTATTAGTCGTATACCACGCATAACACGTATATGCATCGTCCAATGAAATGCTTACTTGTAGGTTCCTTCTGGAACAATGCAACAACAATAAGAAATAATATAAAATAAGAATTTGAAAATAAATGTCTCAGTAGAATATATATATTTTTTGTTGCTTATTAAGTATAATAAAGGAAGGCACAATTTGTAGATCTATATTTCCAGGTGTATTGGAGAAGGGGGGATGGGAGGGGCAGTGTATAAACCGAGCAGTGTAGTAACAGTCAGGTAGCAGCAGTTGTGATGTGTGTGTGTGTAGAATGAATGTATATCACAGGAGGTTGGTGGCACCTTAATTAGAGTAGATGTCCTGGATGGGTGGGAGCACGGCCTGGAGGGCCTTGCAGTCGTGGACGGAGCAATTCCCATACTTGGCCGTGATGCTCTCGATGGTGCAGTGGTTATATTTGGAGAGGACCCGGGTTAGTTAGCATGCCGAATTTCTTCAGCCGCCTTAGGAAGTAGAGACACTGTTGTGCCCTTTTGACAAGAGTGGTGGTGTTGTTTGTCCATGGTAAGTACTCTGTGGTGTGGATGCCGAGGAACTTAAAACTTGTGACTCTCTCTACCACAGTCCCGCTGATGTGGATCGGGGCATGTTCCCTCCTCTGCTTACCACCTCCCTATAGGCTGATTCGTTGTTCTTGGTAGGTTATCAGGCCTACAACCGTGGTGTCGTCATGGAGACTAGATGATGGAGTTGGTGTGGTGCAAAGCTACACAGTCATGGATGAACAGGAAGTACAGCAGAGGACTGAGGACACACCCCTGGGGGGGGCCCTGTGTTGAGTCAGTGTGGAGAAGGTATTGTTGCCAATCCTCACAGCCTGTGGTCTGCCCGTCAGGAAATCCAGAATCCAGTTGCAGAGCTTGGTGTCCTAACCCAGGGCTCTGAGTTTGGTAACAAACTTGGAGGGAACAGTAGTGTTGAATGCTGAACTGTAGTCAATGAACAGCATTCTCACATAGGTGTTCCTCTTTCCAGATGTAAGTGGGTCCAGTGGGCCTGACATGCTGGCCTTGATGTGGGCCATGACCAGCCTCTCCGGGCACTTCATGAGGACTGAGGTGAGCGCGACGGGGCGATAGACATTTGGGCATGCCACTTTATTTTCCTTGGGCACTGGGACGATGGTGGTCTCCTTAAAGCAGGTGGGGACTACAGCCTGGGACAGGGGCAGGTTGAAGATGTCAGTGAAGACTAGCTGGTCAGCTCACACTCTGAAGACGGGCAGTATTCACTCTTTTGAGTTTTCCTCACATCAGCCTCAGAGAGTGAAAGCACCTGGTTGTCTGGAGGAGCGAGAGACTTCCTGGTTGTCTGGAGCAGCGAGAGACTTCCTGGTTGTCTGGAGCAGCGAGAGACTTCCTGGTTGTCTGGAGCAGCGAGAGACTTCCTGGTTGTCTGTCTGGTTGTCTGGAGCAGCGAGAGACTTCCTGGTTGTCTGGAGCAGCGAGAGACTTCCTGGTTGTCTGGAGCAGCGAGAGACTTCCTGGTTGTCTGGAGCAGCGAGAGACTTCCTGGTTGTCTGGAGAGCGAGAGACTTCCTGGTTGTCTGGAGCAGCGAGAGAGACTTCCTGGTTGTCTGGAGGCGAGCGAGCAGCGAGAGACTTCCTGGTTGTCTGGAGCAGCGAGAGACTTCCTGGTTGTCTGGAGCAGCGAGAGACTTCCTGGTTGTCTGGAGCAGCGAGAGACTTCCTGGTTGTCTGGAGCAGCGAGAGACTTCCTGGTTGTCTGGAGCAGCTTCCTGGTTGTCTGGAGCAGCGAGAGACTTCCTGGTTGTCTGGAGCAGCGAGAGACTTCCTGGTTGTCTGGAGCAGCGAGAGACTTCCTGGTTGTCTGGAGCAGCGAGAGACTTCCTGGTTGTCTGGAGGAGCGAGAGACTTCCTGGTTGTCTGGAGGAGCGAGAGTATTCCCGGATTGTCTCGCTATTGTCTCCCTCAAAGCAAGAACAGAATGTGTTAAACTCAGCTGGGAGCTTCGGTGGGCATCACACAGATGGATTTGCCTTTTGTAGTCTGTGATAGTCTGTGGTCCTTGCCACATGCGTTGTGAGTCTGAGTTGTGGAACATCAATTCAAGTTTGAGATTTGCAGAGCTCGTACCTGCGAGCCGTGCAGCGCCCCACAGAGTCATCGGGATCCGTTCTGCTGACATTGAATGCAGCAGTACGGGCTCTCTGCATTGTACGGAAATCTCCGTTCATCCAGGGTTTTTGGTTGGGGGTATGTCCGGATTGTTATTGTGGGTCCAACATCAACACATTTCCTAATGAAGCCGGTGACTGACCATGTGTACTGAAAACAAATATAAATGTAAAGTGTTGGTCACAAGAGCTGAAATAAAAGATCCCGGTTCTGTGTTGATAGTTCTACGAAAGCTTGGTCCTCTTCCCTACTCACACATTCCATATCTGGAGTTAAAGTTCAAAGGAGACAGTTATTTCACGTTTTGTAGGCTAAAAATGGACAGCATACGAGGACAGATAAGATGCTTATGACAATTGAAATACGGTCATAAAGTTAGCAGACCAGAGACACTTCCCAGCCCCGTATCTACACAGGTGCAGCAGAGCTCTGACGTCATGGGCAGCTCAAGGCCACCTGTCCCACAATCAGTCACACAGTAATTAGACCAAGGCCAAACACATCACTCTCAGGGACAAGCTAGTAGGACATTCTTTAAAGAACTTAGAAAACTGTTTTTAAGTTCAGGTCTTTGCTTGTTGCGTGAGTGTTTGTGACTGTAAAATGTCTCCTTGCATTTAACTCGGGTACATGCTAAGTATGTATTTGGTATGCTAGGTATGTACTTGAAGGGGTCATAAGTATTTGGACAAATTCACTTCTGGTGTATATATGGGACCAGATACTAAGCTTCTGCCTAAATGTAATACGTAGGGAGTGTACACACAGTATTTTTTTATTTTACCTTTATTTAACTAGGCAAGTCAGTTAAGAACAAATTCTTATTTTCAATGACTGCCTAGGAACAGTGGGTTAACTGCCTGTTCAGGGGCAGAACGACTTGTCAGCTCGGGGTTTGAACTTGCAACCTTTCGGTTACTAGTCCAATGCTCTAACCACTAGGCTACCCTGCCGCCGCAGATACACAGCAGGACTGGGACATCAACCACAGCACACACTGAGCGGTCATTTCTTCTAACGACCTGCCTCTTTTCTGGCTGATAGCAGTGATTACTGCTATCTCCTACAGTACAGGGAGCCTCTATGAGAGCTGTGTCCTGGCTGATAGCAGTGATTACTGCTATCTCCTACAGTACAGGGAGCCTCTATGAGAGCTGTGTCCTGGCTGATAAGTGTCTCCTACAGTACAGGGAGCCTCTGAGAGCTGTGTCTTGGCTGATAACTGTGATTACTACTGTCTCCTACATTACAGGGAGCCATGTATAGGGCAGGCTACAGCAAGCCTGTAGGTGATGGACCACACTCTGATACGCTGTAATGGTTACATACTGATATTAACGATGGGTTAGTTTCACCTGGTGACCTATAACCTTGGCAGATTCATGTTCTGTAGGTGAGAGCGAGAGAGCAAGATCTAGAGAGAGAGAGAGAGCAAGATTTAGAGAGAGAGAGAGGGAGCAAGATTTAGCGAGAGAGGGAGCAAGATTTAGAGAGAGAGAGGGAGCAAGATTTAGCGAGAGAGCAGCAAGATTTTTAGAGCAAGATTTTTAGAGATAAAGAGAGCAAGATTTGAGCTAAAGAGAGCAAGATTTAGGGAGAGGAGAAAGGGAATGAAAGATTTGCCGAGGGAGGGAGAAAGATTTGCCAAGGGAGGGAGCAAGATTTTTAGAGATAAAGAGAGCAAGATTTTTAGAGCAAGATTTTTACAGATAAAGAGAGCAAGATTTTTAGAGCTAAAGAGAGCAAGATTGGGAGAGGGAGCAAGATTTAGAGAGAGACTGTGAACCAGAATGAGGCACTTGTGAAATGTAATGAAAAGTGTGTGTGTTTCCAGGATGCCAGGATATGAGTGGGGTCCTGGAGAGTGCGGTGGTGGACACCAGCACACTGGAACAGTACCTCAACAACGACATGGACCCAACATTGTAAGCATCCATGTTTACTTTATTGTACCTGAGGGTAAATCTGTTTCCAGGACCATCTTATACCTGGTAAGCATCCATGTTCTTAGTCCATCTACCACCCATAAACACAGCAGCTGTGTTAATTGGAATGGACGACACACATAAGTGTTGACAACACAACGGCACAATCCTAGAGCTGGGGTGTCCAACCCTCCTCCTGGAGACCTACTGGTTCTGCAGGCTTTTGTTCCTGCCCTACACTGTAGCTGCTGCAGGTGGGGCAGCTCTCCACCATGGCACCAACAGCTACAGCTGTAGGCTTTGTTGTTAGCTAGTCAAGACAATGACACGTTAGGTAAGCAGAGAGAAAGGCTAGTTCTAGAAACCTTGTCTTTGGAGGGCCATGTGTGTGTCTTTGGAGGGCATGTCTGACTGTGTCTTTGGAGGGCCGTGTCTGACTGTGTCTTTGGAGGGCCATGTCTGACTGTGTCTTTGGAGGGTCTGACTGTGTCTTTGACTGTGACTGTGTCTTTGGAGGGCCATGTCTGACTGTGTCTTTGAGGGCTGACTGTGTCTTTGGAGGGTCTGACTGTGTCTTTGACTGTGACTGTGTCTTTGGAGGGCCATGTCTGACTGTGTCTTTGGAGGGCCGTGTCTGACTGTGACTGTGTCTTTGAGGGCTGTCTGACTGTGTCTTTGGAGGGCCGTGTCTGACTGTGACTGTGTCTTTGGAGGGCCATGTCTGACTGTGTCTTTGGAGGGCCGTGTCTGACTGTGTCTTTGGAGGGACATGTCTGACTGTGTCTTTGGAGGGCCGTGTCTGACTGACTGTGTCTTTGGAGGGCCATGTCTGACTGTGTCTTTGGAGGGCAGTCTGACTGTGTCTTTGGGGGCCATGTCTGACTGTGTCTTTGGAGGGCCATGTCTGACTGTGTCTTTGGAGGGCCATGTCTGACTGTGTCTTTGGAGGGCCATGTCTGACTGTGTCTTTGGAGGGCCATGTCTGACTGTGTCTTTGGAGGGCCATGTCTGACTGTGTCTTTGGAGGGCCATGTTGACTGTGTCTTTGGGGGCCGTGTCTGACTGTGTCTTTGGAGGGCCATGTCTGACTGTGTCTTTGGAGGGCTGTGTCTTTGGAGGGCCATGTCTGACTGTGTGCTGTGTCTTTGGAGGGCCATGTCTGACTGTGTCTTTGGAGGGCCTTTGGAGGTGTGTGTCTTTGGAGGGCCATGTCTGACTGTGTCTTTGGAGGGCCGTCTGACTGTGTCTTTGGAGGGCTGTGAGGGCCATGTCTGACTGCTTTGGAGGGCCATGTCTGACTGTGAGGGCCATGTCTGACTGTGCCTTTGGAGGGCCATGTCTGACTGTGTGTCTTTTTGGAGGGCCATGTCTGACTGTGTCTTTGGAGGGCCATGTCTGACTGTGTCTTTGGAGGGCCGTGTCTGACTGTGTCTTTGGAGGGCCGACTGTGACTCTGAGGGCCATGTCTGACTGCCTTTGGAGGGCCATGTCTGACTGTGTCTTTGTCTTCCTAGCATGTTACCAGAGTCACCACCAGATTCTGGTTCAGAACCGTGTTCACCTCCGCTAATACCAGGTGAGCCACTGTGAAAATGAAACCTCTTCCTTTATTGGCAATACTTTATCAACAACGGTTGATAGGAATCTCTTTTAATGCCAAGTGTTACAAACAGTACAACCAGATCATAATAATAAAATGTTCCTATTTTAATGAATGATATGACTGCCTTTGCCCGTTCCTAACCTAGACGTGAGCTACGGCTACCAGGAAGTCTTCCAGACAGTAACACGTCCTCCAGCCTCATCGTGCCGATATAAAGAGCTGGCACCACAACCCCCACCACAACCAGGACTGCCATACCACCAGGGGCTGACTAACTCTTACACCAAGGCAGGCACATCTCCAGGCTCACTGCCCCACAACCCCCCTCCACCACCCCCACTACCTGAGCCCAGGGGAGAGCTATATACAGGCTAACACTGCCACCACACCACCCGTCCACCACAAGGCTCTCCAGCAGCATCAGCCTCCTCCACGCCAGGGCCTGGCAGACAGCTACCCCAGGGCCAACGCACCCCCGGTCTCAGAACTACCTCCAGGCCAAGCCCCATACCTAGCCCCAGGCCTCAGGCTGCCCTCATCCTGCCTACTACCTGTGCCTGGATGCCCTTCAGAACCAGGATATTCATACCTGCCTCCCACAGCTGGTCAACACACAGGGTGAGAACTACAACTAAACTACTGTACAGTACATAAACTACCATACAGCACATAAACTACTAAACTACTGTACAGCACATAAACTACTAAACTACAGTACAGCACAAACTACTAAACTACCGTACAGCACATAAATTACTGAACTACCGTACAGTACATAAACTACTAAACTACCATACAGTACATATGGGTACATAAACTACTAAACTACCATACAGTACATCAACTACTAAACTACCTTACAGTACATATGGGTACATAAACTACTAAACTACCTTACAGTACATAAACTACCGCACAGTACATATGGGTACATAAACTACTAAACTACCGGACAGCTCATAAACTACTAAACTACCTTACAGTACATAAACCACTAAACTACCATACAGTACATATGGGTACATAAACTACTAAACTACCATACAGTACATAAACTACTAAACTACCTTACAGTACATATGGGTACATAAACTACTAAACTACCATACAGCACATAAACTACTAAACTACCGTACAGTACATAAACTACTAAACTACAGTACAGTACATAAACTACTTTACTTTATTGTACCTGACGGGATATGAATGTTTTAACAGTTATCCTCTTCCTCCTCCTCCTCTTCCTCCACAGGCTTATATTACCTGACTGTAGGAAGAGAAGACTAACAGAACCCCTTGAGGTACAGAACCATTTAGTGGCTGTTCCTATAACAGGGGGCTCTGAGAGGGGAGGCGGTGACGTCCCGTCCTATGACAGTGACGGGGCCACAGAGAGCCGCTCTGGGATGGGGACCTATCAGCTCCTCACCTGGGATCGCTACCAGCCTGGCCTGTGGACACCGCTCTACAACAGTAACTATGACATCCTGTGAGTGTCCTTCTGCCTTGACGTTCCCTCACTCTTCACCAAGGCTCATGCCTTCTAAACTGCCTGTCTTAGTCTCTAAACTCAAAGGCTATTCAACTAACGCTACATTCTTTTAAGGGACTGGTTTTTGTTCAAGTTAAACGCAGGGGAGCAAATATTTTTCACTTTCTATGTCTGACAATGTCATAACTCATCAGTAACATCTTTGTCATTTGTTAGCCAGCAGTAAAATGGTTTTAGTCATGAGTCATTGTAAACAAACCCCATTTGGTTCAATTATAGACTTAAATGGACACAATTGACTCCTACTGTATGTTATTCTTATCGTACTTGGTCATTCATAATTATAAACTGGGTGGTTTGAGCCCTGAATGCTGATTGGCTGAAAGCTGTGGTATTTCAGACCGTATGACACAACATGTATTTTTACTATTCTAATTACGTTGGTAACCAGTTTAAAATAGCAAAAAGGCATCTCATAGGTTTGTGGTACGTTGACAATATACCACAGTTAAGGGCTACCCTGTTCAAAGGCTCTTTAATATTTTGTCTTGCCCCTCCACCCTCTGACACACACATCATCCATGTCTCCGTTGTCTCAAGGCTTTAAACTCCTTCTTTAACACGTCTCCTCCACCTTCATCTACACTGATTGAAGAGGATTTAACATTTGAATATCTTCTAACACCTGGATTCACCTGGATTTAATTCACCTGGTGACATCAACCTGGTCAGTCTATAAGGGTCATCTATGTCATCTGGTCTTTCACCTGGTGATTCACCTGGTCAGTCTATGTCATGGATTCACCTGGTCAGTCTATGTCATGGATTCACCTGGTCAGTCTATGTCATGGATTCACCTGGTCAGTCTATGTCATGGATTCACCTGGTCAGTCTATGTCATGGAAAGAGCTGGTGTTCCTAATGTTTTGTCACTCAGTGTAGCTCGCTCTATCGTCTCTCCACAGCCCTTCCCCCGCTTACCATGTGGACACCGATAAAGGTTTCAACTACTCCACAGCTGATGAGTCCTTTGTGTGTCAGAAAAAGAACCACTTTCAGGTCACAGTTCACGTAGGGATGGCCGGAGACCCCCTGTACGTCAAAACACCCAACGGCCCTGCGCCGATAGAGAGCTTCCACATCAAGGTGTTTGGCGTGAAGGTTCGTTTAACGCCGTCCCAATATGCAACACGAACTTCCCTGGAACATCAGCGTTTGACCTCGGCAGACTACTTCAGATGATGCCGAGGACATTAAAAGCACTTAGAGTTTTTGTTAGTATGTAAGTTAGCAGAGTTGGGTAGATTACTCTCTTGTTCTCAAATGTCCCCGTTTGTTCTCCCCAACCCTGCTAGTTATCTCCCCAACCCTGCTAGTTATCTATACTTTGACCGTTTGTTCTCATCAACCCTGCTAGTTATCTATACTTTGACCGTTTGTTCTCATCAACCCTGCTAGTTACCCTTGTTCTCAGCTTATCTATACTTTGACCGTTTGTTCTCCCCAACCCTGCTAGTTATCTATACTTTGACCATTTGTTCTCATCAACCCTGCTAGTTATCTATACTTTGACCGTTTGTTCTCATCAACCCTGCTAGTTATCTATACTTTGACCGTTTGTTCTTATCAACCCTGCTAGTTATCTATACTTTGACCGTTTGTTCTCATCAACCCTGCTAGTTATCTATACTTTGACCGTTTGTTCTCATCAACCCTGCTAGTTATCTATACTTTGACCGTTTGTTCTCCCCTGCTAACCCTTTGTTCTCCCCAACCCTGTTATCTATACTTTGACCGTTTGTTCTCATCAACCCTGCTAGTTATCTATACTTTGACCGTTTGTTCTCCCCAACCCTGCTAGTTATCTATACTTTGACCGTTTGTTCTCCCCAACCCTGCTAGTTATCTATACTTTGACCGTTTGTTCTCCCCAACCCTGCTAGTTATCTATACTTTGACCGTTTGTTCTCTGCAGCTTGAGGCACAGACTCACAAAGTCACCATAGAGCAGTCCCAGCCGGATCGCAGCAAGAAACCATTCCTGCCAGTCAAGTGAGTGTCCCGTCCTCCATGTCACTATACTCTGTACTGTGGACTGCCGTGTTCAACGTTGGGAGTGTAATCTGTCATATCTGAACAATGACACAATTGTGATTTAAAAGGTATACGGTGCATAGCCAAAAAAGGGGCGATTTGGATCGAATCTCGGGCCTAAATTTCTGAATAACATCTCGTCCCTCAGAGTGAGTCTACCAGGGGACAAGATCACTAGAGTTACTCTGGGAAGACTGCACTTCAGTGAGACCACTGCCAACAACATGAGGAAGAAGGGTAAACCCAACCCTGACCAGAGGTTGGTTACTGCCGTGTTACTGCCGTGTTACTGCCGTGTTACTGCCGTGTTACTGCCGTGTTACTGCCGTGTTACTGCCGTGTTACTGCCGTGTTACTGCCGTGTCACTGCCGTGTCACTGCCGTGTCACTGCCGTGTTACTGCCGTGTTACTGCCGTGTCACTGCCGTGTCACTGCCGTGTCACTGTCACTGCCGTGTCACTGCCGTGTTATTGCCATTTGCCATGTTACTGCCGTGTTACTAATATCGGCATTGAAAGCAGTTTCAACATGTCGTTCCATGTGTCCTTGTGTTATGACCAGGTACTTCCTGATGGTGGTGGGTCTGTACGCCACAGTGAGGGAAGAGAGTTACCTGCTGATAGCGTTCATGTCAGAGAGGATCGTAGTCAGGGTCAGTACTGAACCAGAAGTACTAAAGCAGGGATCATCAACTGCTGAGCAGATGTATTCTTTTTTTTCTCTCTGAAAACTTGGGGGCCAAATGAGACCACCCCGGGGCCAAATTTGGCGCGGATGACACCAGTTGGGGAACCCTGTACTAAAGTATTTAAAAGCATGAGACTCAAGCACTAAGTACTAAAGCATACTAAAGCATGGGACTCCTTGCTAAAATTTAAGATTAACTAAAGAATATATACAAATTTAATCAAATGTAGTTCCTACTATGTTTCCATTGGACAATTAGTTCTGGAATGCACCGTGATCTAAATGGAACCAACCGTAACCAGAACTCTAAACTCTTCCGTGTTCCTCCACTACAGGCGTCAAACCCGGGCCAGTTTGAGAACGACAGTGAGGTGTTGTGGCAACGAGGACAGGCTCCGGACGCGGTGGTGTGCCAGGGGAGGGTGGGCATCAACACAGACACCCCCGATGAAGCCCTGGTGGTCTGTGGCAACGCTAAGATCATGGGGCAGGTTATGCATCCCTCCGACCGCCGCGCAAAACACAACATACAAGAGGTAGGAAGCAGCACATGCTCTTATATAATAGCTATCAAATGAATGGTTTTGGTGTGAAATAACGGGAAGGAACACAGAAAATGCCTCCACAGTGGCCCAGGGAATGATATCTTACCTGACGGGACAATATTTCAACTGTGTAGGTGGATTCAACAGAACAGTTGAAGAGAATATCTCAGATGAGGATTGTGGAGTATGACTACAAGCCTGAGTTCGCCTCAGAGATGGGGATCGATCACATACATGAAACGGGCGTCCTAGCCCAGGAGGTGAAGGAGCTGCTGCCCACTGCTGTCAAAGTGGTGGGGGACATCACCTGCAGCGACGGAGAGAGGATCCACAACTTCCTCATGGTGGACAAAGTACGTGTCCGTCCACATGAGATTTAAGGCCTGATAACATATGGTCCCACTTTGGGGCGGCAGGGTAGCCTAGTGGTTAGAGACAGGGTAGCCTAGTGGTTAGAGGCAGGGTAGCCTAGTGGTTAGAGGCAGGGTAGCCTAGTGGTTAGAGACAGGGTAGCCTAGTGGTTAGAGGCAGGGTAGCCTAGTGGTTAGAGGCAGGGTAGCCTAGTGGTTAGAGGCAGGGTAGCCTAGTGGTTAGAGGCAATGTAGCCTAGTGGTTAGAGGCAGGGTGGCCTAGTGGTTAGAGGCAGGGTGGCCTAGTGGTTAGAGGCAGGGTGGCCTAGTGGTTAGAGGCAGGGTGGCCTAGTGGTTAGAGGCAGGGTGGCCTAGTGGTTAGAGGCAGGGTGGCCTAGTGGTTAGAGGCAGGGTGGCCTAGTGGTTAGAGGCAGGGTGGCCTAGTGGTTAGAGGCAGGGTGGCCTAGTGGTTAGAGGCAGGGTGGCCTAGTGGTTAGAGGCGGGGTGGCCTAGTGGTTAGAGGCGGGGTAGCCTAGTGGTTAGAGGCGGGGTAGCCTAGTGGTTAGAGGCGGGGTAGCCTAGTGGTTAGAGGCGGGGTAGCCTAGTGGTTAGAGGCGGGGTAGCCTAGTGGTTAGAGGCGGGGTAGCCTAGTGGTTAGAGGCGGGGTAGCCTAGTGGTTAGAGGCGGGGTAGCCTAGTGGTTAGAGGCGGGGTAGCCTAGTGGTTAGAGGCGGGGCAGCCTAGTGGTTAGAGGCGGGGCAGCCTAGTGGTTAGAGGCGGGGCAGCCTAGTGGTTAGAGGCGGGGCAGCCTAGTGGTTAGAGGCGGGGCAGCCTAGTGGTTAGAGGCGGGGCAGCCTAGTGGTTAGAGGCGGGGCAGCCTAGTGGTTAGAGGCAGGTAGACTAGTGGTTAGAGGCAGGTAGCCTAGTGGTTAGAGGCGGGGCAGCCTAGTGGTTAGAGGCGGGGCAAACTAGTGGTTAGAGGCGGGGCAGCCTAGTGGTTAGAGGCGGGGCAGCCTAGTGGTTAGAGGCGGGGCAGCCTAGTGGTTAGAGGCGGGGCAGCCTAGTGGTTAGAGGCGGGGTAGACTAGTGGTTAGAGGCAGGTAGACTAGTGGTTAGAGGCGGGGCAGCCTAGTGGTTAGAGGCGGGGCAGCCTAGTGGTTAGAGGCGGGGCAGCCTAGTGGTTAGAGGCGGGGCAGCCTAGTGGTTAGAGGCGGGGCAGCCTAGTGGTTAGAGGCGGGGCAGCCTAGTGGTTAGAGGCGGGGCAGCCTAGTGGTTAGAGGCGGGGCAGCCTAGTGGTTAGAGGCGGGGCAGCCTAGTGGTTAGAGGCGGGGCAGCCTAGTGGTTAGAGGCGGGGCAGCCTAGTGGTTAGAGGCGGGGCAGCCTAGTGGTTAGAGGCGGGGCAGCCTAGTGGTTAGAGGCGGGGCAGCCTAGTGGTTAGAGGCGGGTTAGAGGCAGCCTAGTGGTTAGAGGCGGGGCAGCCTAGTGGTTAGAGGCGGGGCAGCCTAGTGGTTAGAGGCGGGGCAGCCTAGTGGTTAGAGGCGGGGCAGCCTAGTGGTTAGAGGCGGGGCAGCCTAGTGGTTAGAGGCGGGGCAGCCTAGTGGTTAGAGGCGGGGCAGCCTAGTGGTTAGAGGCGGGGCAGCCTAGTGGTTAGGGCGGGGCAGCCTAGTGGTTAGAGGCGGGGCAGCCTAGTGGTTAGACCCGGGGCAGCCTAGTGGTTAGAGGCGGGGCAGCCTAGTGGTTAGAGGCAGGTAGACTAGTGGTTAGAGGCGGGGTAGACTAGTGGTTAGAGGCGGGGCAGCCTGTTGGTTAGAGGCGGGGCAGCCTAGTGGTTAGAGGCGGGGTTAGCCTAGTGGTTAGAGGCGGGGCAGCCCAGTGGTTAGAGGCGGGGCAGCCTAGTGGTTAGAGGCGGGGCAGCCTAGTGGTTAAGGCGGGGCAGCCTAGTGGTTAGAGGCGGGGCAGCCTAGTGGTTAGAGGCAGGTAGACTAGTGGTTAGAGGCAGGTAGACTAGTGGTTAGAGGCAAGGCAGCCTAGTGGTTAGAGGCCCTGTGGTTAAGGCAGGTAACCCAGTGGTTAGAGGCAGGTAGCCTTGTGGTTAGAGACAGGTAACCCAGTGGTTCCCCGGGATAGCCTAGTGGTTAACCCACTGTTCCTAGTGGTTAAGGCGGGATAACCCACTGGTTAGAGGCGGGATAGCCTAGTGGTTAACCCAGGTAGCCTGAGTGGTTAGAGGCGGGATAGCCTAGTGGTTAGAGGCATAGCCTAGTGGTTAGAGGCAGGTAGCCTAGTGGTTAGAGGCAAGGCCTAGTGGTTAACCCACTGTTCCTGAGTGGTTAGAGGCAAGGCAGTTAACCCACTGGTTGAGGCAGGTAACCCACTGCCTGAGTGGTTAACCCACAGGTAGCCCCTGTGGTTAACAGGTAGTTAACCCACTGTGCCCCTGAACAAGGCAGTTAACCCACTGTGTTGAACAAGGCAGTTAACCCACTGGTTAGAGGCAGGTAGCCCCTGAACAACAACCCACTGTTCCCCTGCAGGCCTAGTGGTAACCCACTGTTCCCCTGAGGCAGAACCCACTGTGTTGGATCAGTTAACCCCGAGCTGACAAGGTAAACCCACTGTCGTTCTTCCCTGAACAAGGCAGTTAACCCACTGTTCCCCTGAACAAGGCAGTTAACCCACTGTTCCCCTGAACAAGGCAGTTAACCCACTGTTCCCCTGAACAAGGCAGTTAACCCACTGTTCCCCTGAGCAAGGCAGTTAACCCACTGTTCCCCTGAACAAGGCAGTTAACCCACTGTTCCCCTGAACAAGGCAGTTAACCCACTGTGCCCCTGAACAAGGCAGTTAACCCACTGTTCCCCTGAACAAGGCAGTTAACCCACTGTTCCCTGAACAAGGCAGTTAACCCACTGTTCCCCTGAACAAGGCAGTTAACCCACTGTGCCCCTGAACAAGGCAGTTAACCCACTGTGCCCCTGAACAAGGCAGTTAACCCACTGTTCCCGGTAGGCTCTCATTGTGAATAAGAATGTTTTCTTAACTGACTTGCCAAGTTAAATAAAGGTAAAATAAAGAATAAAATCAAGTTTTACTTTGAAGAACAAAACACTGTACCATTTCTATGCTATTTGTCCCCCATAGGAGCAGATCTTCATGGAGAATGTAGGGGCTGTGAAGCAGCTGTGCAAGGTGACTGACAACCTGGAGAACAGGATTCAGGAGCTGGAGGTGTGGAACACACGGTCAGCCAAGCTAAAGGACATGGGCAGCCCTGCTAACAGCAGCAACCCTGCTAACAGCAGCACTAAAGGGTAATGTCACAGTGCCACCAGGGGTGCTATTTCTCTATGGCCTATTGCCTACAAGTTCTCTTTCAGTTTTCAAAATAATTTGGAGACACTGAGAGATTTTCACCCAACATAAAAACATTTGTTTTAGTACATTCAGTCAGTCGGTTTAGTCAGGTACTCAGGGACTCTTTTCAGATCCCTGCTGTGTTTCAACCATTTTCACATTTTATTTAACCTTTATATAACTAGGCAAGTCAGTTAAGAACAAATTCTTATTTACAATGACAGCCAACACCGAAACCCAGACGACGCTGGGCCACTGTGCACCGCCCTATGGGACTCCCAATCACGGCCGGTTGTGATACAGACTGGTGTGTATAAGACAGTGGGGTTGTACTGAGGATGGTTGACCTCTGGATTTGTTGTGTGTCTGTCTTTATGACCAGGGTCACTCTCATGGGGACCATCAACACTTCCTCAGCTCAACCACAACAGCCTTCTGCATTACGCCTCCTGTACTGTCAAATATCTCCACTTTATTGTAGCTTAGGAATCTCGCCTTTTGGAAGGACTGAGTTTGTACTTGTAATGGACTGAATGCTCAGCGTTCTTTGGTTTCTAATACATTTTCAACTGTCATTATTTAACGTGTGTTTCAACTGTCATTATTTAACATGTGTTTCAACTGTCATTATTTAACGTGTTTCAACTGTCATTATTTAACGTGTTTCAACTGTCATTATTTAACGTGTTTCAACTGTCATTATTTAACGTGTTTCAACTGTCATTATTTAACGTGTTTCAACTGTCATTATTTAACGTGTTTCAACTGTCATTATTTAACGTGTTTCAACTGTCATTATTTAATGTATTGTGTTTCAACTGTCATTATTTAATGTATTGTGTTTCAACTGTCATTATTTAACGTGTTTCAACTGTCATTATTTAACATGTGTTTCAACTGTCATTATTTAACGTGTTTCAACTGTCATTATTTAACATGTGTTTCAACTGTCATTATTTAACGTGTTTCAACTGTCATTATTTAACGTGTTTCAACTGTCATTATTTAACGTGTTTCAACTGTCATTATTTAACGTGTTTCAACTGTCATTATTTAACGTGTTTCAACTGTCATTATTTAACGTGTTTCAACTGTCATTATTTAACGTGTTTCAACTGTCATTATTTAACGTGTTTCAACTGTCATTATTTAACATGTGTTTCAACTGTCATTATTTAACATGTGTTTCAACTGTCATTATTTAACATGTGTTTCAACTGTCATTATTTAACATGTGTTTCAACTGTCATTATTTAACATGTGTTTCAACTGTCATTATTTAACGTGTTTCAACTGTCATTATTTAACGTGTTTCAACTGTCATTATTTAACGTGTGTTTCAACTGTCATTATTTAATGTATTGTGTTTCAACTGTCATTATTTAACGTGTTTCAACTGTCATTATTTAACGTGTTTCAACTGTCATTATTTAACGTGTTTCAACTGTCATTATTTAACGTGTTTCAACTGTCATTATTTAACGTGTTGTGTTTCAACTGTCATTATTTAACGTGTTTCAACTGTCATTATTTAACGTGTTTCAACTGTCATTATTTAACGTGTTTCAACTGTCATTATTTAACGTGTTTCAACTGTCATTATTTAACATGTGTTTCAACTGTCATTATTTAATGTGTTTCAACTGTCATTATTTAACGTGTTTCAACTGTCATTATTTAACGTGTTTCAACTGTCATTATTTAACGTGTTTCAACTGTCATTATTTAACGTGTTTCAACTGTCATTATTTAACATGTGTTTCAACTGTCATTATTTAACATGTGTTTCAACTGTCATTATTTAACATGTGTTTCAACTGTCATTATTTAACATGTGTTTCAACTGTCATTATTTAACATGTGTTTCAACTGTCATTATTTAACATGTGTTTCAACTGTCATTATTTAACATGTGTTTCAACTGTCATTATTTAACGTGTTTCAACTGTCATTATTTAACGTGTTTCAACTGTCATTATTTAACGTGTTTCAACTGTCATTATTTAACGTGTTTCAACTGTCATTATTTAACATGTGTTTCAACCGTCATTATTTAACGTGTTTCAACCGTCATTATTTAACGTGTTTCAACCGTCATTATTTAACGTATTGTGTTTCAACTGTCATTATTTAACGTGTTTCAACTGTCATTATTTAACGTGTTTCAACTGTCATTATTTAACGTGTTTCAACTGTCATTATTTAATGTATTGTGTTTCAACTGTCATTATTTAATGTATTGTGTTTCAACTCATTATTTAACGTGTTTCAACTGTCATTATTTAACATGTGTTTCAACTGTCATTATTTAACGTGTTTCAACTGTCATTATTTAATGTGTGTTTCAACTGTCATTATTTAACGTGTTTCAACTGTCATTATTTAACATGTGTTTCAACTGTCATTATTTAACGTGTTTCAACTGTCATTATTTAACGTGTTTCAACTGTCATTATTTAACATGTGTTTCAACTGTCATTATTTAACGTGTTTCAACTGTCATTATTTAACGTGTTTCAACTGTCATTATTTAACGTGTTTCAACTGTCATTATTTAACATGTGTTTCAACTGTCATTATTTAAGGTTTCAACTGTCATTATTTAACGTGTTTCAACTGTCATTATTTAACTCATTATTTAACGTGTTTCAACTGTCATTATTTAACATGTGTTTCAACTGTCATTATTTAACGTGTTTCAACTGTCATTATTTAACGTGTTTCAACTGTCATTATTTAACATGTGTTTCAACTGTCATTATTTAACGTGTTTTCAACTGTCATTATTTAACGTGTTTCAACTGTCATTATTTAACGTGTTTCAACTGTCATTATTTAACGTGTTTCAACTGTCAACTGTCATTATTTAACCGTCATTATTTAACGTGTTTCAACCGTCATTATTTAACGTGTTGTTTCAACTGTCATTATTTAACGTGTTGTGTTTCAACTGTCATTATTTAACGTGTTTCAACTGTCATTATTTAACGTGTTTCAACTGTCATTATTTAACGTGTTTCAACTGTCATTATTTAACGTGTTTCAACTGTCATTATTTAACGTGTTTCAACTGTCATTATTTAACATGTTTCAACTGTCATTATTTAACGTGTTTCAACTGTCATTATTTAACGTGTGTTTCAACTGTCATTATTTAACGTGTTTCAACTGTCATTATTTAACGTGTTTCAACTGTCATTATTTAACGTGTTTCAACTGTCATTATTTAACGTGTTTCAACTGTCATTATTTAATGTTTTCAACTGTCATTCATTATTTAACATGTGTTTCAACTGTCATTATTTAACAAACTGTCATTATTTAACGTGTTTCAACTGTCATTATTTAACATGTGTTTCAACTGTCATTATTTAACGTGTTTCAACTGTCATTATTTAACGTGTTTCAACTGTCATTATTTAACGTGTTTCAAACATTATTTAACCGTGTTTCAACTGTCATTATTTAACGTAACTGTCATTATTTAACGTGTTTCAACTGTCATTATTTAACGTGTTTCAACTGTCATTATTTAACGTGTTTCAACTGTCATTATTTAATGTATTGTGTTTCAACTGTCATTTATTTAACATGTGTTTCAACTGTGTGTTTCAACTGTCATTATTTAACGTGTTTCAACTGTCATTATTTAACATGTGTTTCAACTGTCATTATTTAACGTGTTTCAACTGTCATTATTTAACAACTGTCATTATTTAACGTGTTTCAACTGTCATTATTTAACATGTGTTTCAACTGTCATTATTTA
This sequence comes from Oncorhynchus tshawytscha, assembly GCF_018296145.1. NCBI lineage: Eukaryota > Metazoa > Chordata > Actinopteri > Salmoniformes > Salmonidae > Oncorhynchus > Oncorhynchus tshawytscha. The sequence continues at coordinate 28,500 of NW_024608675.1, read as the reverse complement.
ACGTGTTTCAACTGTCATTATTTAACGTGTTTCAACTGTCATTATTTAACATGTGTTTCAACTGTCATTATTTAACATGTGTTTCAACTGTCATTATTTAACGTGTTTCAACTGTCATTATTTAACGTGTTTCAACTGTCATTATTTAACGTGTTTCAACTGTCATTATTTAACGTGTTTCAACTGTCATTATTTAACGTGTTTCAACTGTCATTATTTAACATGTGTTTCAACTGTCATTATTTGTTTCAACTGTTATTTCTGTCATTATTTAACATGTGTTTCAACTGTCATTATTTAACAACTGTCATTATTTAACGTGTTTCAACTGTCATTATTTAACATGTTTTCAACTGTCATTATTTAACGTGTTTCAACTGTCATTATTTAACGTGTTTCAACTGTCATTATTTAACGTGTTTCAACTGTCATTATTTAACGTGTTTCAACTGTCATTATTTAACATGTGTTTCAACTGTCATTATTTAACGTGTTTCAACTGTCATTATTTAACGTGTTTCAACTGTCATTATTTAACGTGTGTTTCAACTGTCATTATTTAACGTGTGTTTCAACTGTCATTATTTAACGTGTTTCAACTGTCATTATTTAACGTGTTTCAACTGTCATTATTTAACGTGTGTTTCAACTGTCATTATTTAATGTATTGTGTTTCAACTGTCATTATTTAACGTGTTTCAACTGTCATTATTTAACATGTGTTTCAACTGTCATTATTTAACGTGTTTCAACTGTCATTATTTAACGTGTTTCAACTGTCATTATTTAACGTGTTTCAACTGTCATTATTTAACATGTGTTTCAACTGTCATTATTTAACGTGTTTCAACTGTCATTATTTAACGTGTTTCAACTGTCATTATTTAACGTGTTTCAACTGTCATTATTTAATGTATTGTGTTTCAACTCATTATTTAACGTGTTTCAACTGTCATTATTTAACATGTGTTTCAACTGTCATTATTTAACATGTTTCAACTGTCATTATTTAACGTGTTTCAACTGTCATTATTTAACGTGTTTCAACTGTCATTATTTAACGTGTTTCAACTGTCATTATTTAACGTGTTTCAACTGTCATTATTTAACGTGTTTCAACTGTCATTATTTAACGTGTTTCAACTGTCATTATTTAACGTGTGTTTCAACTGTCATTATTTAACGTGTTTCAACTGTCATTATTTAACGTGTTTCAACTGTCATTATTTAACGTGTTTCAACTGTCATTATTTAATGTATTGTGTTTCAACTCGTTTCAACTGTCATTATTTAACATGTGTTTCAACTGTCATTATTTAACATGTGTTTCAACTGTCATTATTTAACGTGTTTCAACTGTCATTATTTAACGTGTTTCAACTGTCATTATTTAACGTGTTTCAACTGTCATTATTTAACGTGTTTCAACTGTCATTATATAACGTGTTTCAACTGTCATTATTTAACGTATTGTGTTTCAACTGTCATTATTTAACGTATTTCAACTGTCATTATTTAACGTGTTTCAACTGTCATTATTTAACGTGTTTCAACTGTCATTATTTAACGTGTTTCAACTGTCATTATTTAACGTGTTTCAACTGTCATTATTTAACGTGTTTCAACTGTCATTATTTAACATGTTGTGTTTCAACTGTCATTATTTAACGTATTGTGTTTCAACTGTCATTATTTAACGTGTTTCAACTGTCATTATATAACGTGTTTCAACTGTCATTATTTAACGTATTGTGTTTCAACTGTCATTATTTAACGTATTTCAACTGTCATTATTTAACGTGTTTCAACTGTCATTATTTAACGTGTTTCAACTGTCATTATTTAACGTGTTTCAACTGTCATTATTTAACGTGTTTCAACTGTCATTATTTAACGTGTTTCAACTGTCATTATTTAACGTGTTTCAACTGTCATTATTTAACGTGTTTCAACTGTCATTATTTAACGTGTTTCAACTGTCATTATTTAACATGTTGTGTTTCAACTGTCATTATTTAACGTATTGTGTTTCAACTGTCATTATTTAACGTGTTTCAACTGTCATTATTTAACGTGTTTCAACTGTCATTATTTAACGTGTTTCAACTGTCATTATTTAACGTGTTTCAACTGTCATTATTTAACGTGTTTCAACTGTCATTATTTAACGTGTTTCAACTGTCATTATTTAACGTGTTTCAACTGTCATTATTTAACGTGTTTCAACTGTCATTATTTAACGTGTTTCAACTGTCATTATTTAACATGTTGTGTTTCAACTGTCATTATTTAATATGTTGTGTTGATAATATATGTGTTGTGTCACACAGGAAAATAAACAGACACAGCAGTGTTCCACCACCACAGAAGCCAACACCTCTCAAATCTGTCAAGGTGAGGTAGAACTGCAGAAAGACTGTATACTTGTATAAGAACAGGTGTACAGCAAGTCTGAATCAAATGAAACTAAAACCATTAATATTCATATTTATTCTCTTGTAGGTGAAGTTCCACCACTGCTTAAAACACAAGTTTGTCCAAGTCAGCATGATCATTCTGGTAGCAACAATGGCTTTCTGGTAAGACTTCCTGTTACAACTGAAGAGCAGATGTTCATGTTACTTTCATATTGAAACAAAAAGTATGACTGCTTTGTTAGAAAATACCTCTGGATATTGAAGCACTGCAATATACAGGTAACTGCCAAAGTAAAGGAAACATGAAGTGTCTTACTAGGGCGTTGGGTCTCCACCAGCCAGAACAGCATCAATGCACCTTGACATCGATTCTACAAGTGTCTTACTAGGGCGTTGGGTCTCCACCAGCCAGAACAGCATCAATGCACCTTGACATTGATTCTACAAGTGTCTGGAACCCTATTGGAGGGATGTGACCCCATTATTCCACCAGACAATTCATAATTTGGTGTTTTGTTGATGGTGGTTTCAGGCGCCGCTTCAGAATCTATAAATGTTCAATTGGGTTGAGATCTGGTGACAGAGACGGCCATGGCATATGTGGTTTACATCGTTTTCATGCACATCAAACCATTCTGTGACCACTCGACCCCTGTGGATCTGGGCATTGTCATCAACGGGGGTATAGCCATGGTAACCTAAATAATGGCCAAAATAATGTACCTAAGCATGCTAATATAAATAATAGCCCTTAAGCATGATAATATAAATAATAACCCTTAAGCATGATAATATAAATAATAATCCTTAAGCATGATAATATAAATAATAACCCTTAAGCATGATAATATAAATAATAACCCTTAAGCATGATAATATAAATAATAACCCTTAAGCATGATAATATAAATAATAACCCTTAAGCATGATAATATAAATAATAACCCTTAAGCATGATGATATAAATAATAACCCTAAGCATGGTAATATAAATAATAACCCTTAAGCGTGGTAATATAATATAAATAATAACCCTTTAGCATGATAATACAATATAAATAATAACTGTTAAGCATGATAATATAAATAATAACCGTTAAGCATGATAATATAAATAATAACCCTTAAGCGTGATAATATAAATAATAACCCTTAAGCATGATAATATAAATAATAAACATTACGCATGGTAATATAAATAATAACCATTAAGCATGATAATATAAATAGCCCCTACGCATGGTAATATAAATAATAACCCTTAAGCATGATAATATAAATAATAAACATTACGCATGGTAATATAAATAATAACCCTTAAGCATAATAATATAATATAAATAATAACCCTGAAGCATGATAATATAATATAAATAATAACCCTTAAGCATGGTAAAATAAATAATAACCCTGAAGCATGGTAATATAAATAATAACCCTTAAGCGTGATAATATAATATAAATAATAACCCTTAAGCATGATAATATAAATAATAACCCTTAAGCATGGTAATATAAATAATAACCCTTAAGCATGGTAATATAAATAATAACCCTTAAGCATAATAATATAATATAAATAATAACCCTGAAGCATGGTAATATAAATAATAAACATTACGCATGGTAATATAAATAATAACCCTTAAGCATAATAATATAATATAAATAATAACCCTGAAGCATGGTAATATAAATAATAACCCTTACGCGTGATAATATAATATAAATAATAACCCTTAAGCATGATAATATAAATAATAACCCTTAAGCATGATAATATAAATAATAAACATTATGCATGGTAATATAAATAATAACCCTTAAGCATGATAATATAATATAAATAATAACCCTTAAATATGGTAATATAAATAATAACCCTTAAGCATGGTAATATAAATAATAACCCTTAAGCATGATAATATTAATAATAACCCTTAAGCATGGTAATATAAATAATAACCCTTAAGCATGATAATATAAATAATAACCCTGAAGCGTGATAATATAATATAAATAATAACCCTTAAGCATGATAATATAAATAATAACCCTTAAGCATGATAATATAAATAATAACCCTTAAGCATGATAATATAATATAAATAATAACCCTTAAGCATGATAATATAATATAAATAATAACCCTTAAGCATGATGATATAAATAATAACCCTTAAGCATGATAATATAATATAAATAATAACCCTTAAGCATGATGATATAAATAATAACCCTTAAGCATGATAATATAATATAAATAATAACCCTTAAGCATGATAATATAATATAAATAATGACCCTTAAGCATGATAAAATAATAGCCCTTAAGCGTGATAATATAATATAAATAATAACCCTTAAGCATGATAATATAAATAATAACCCTTAAGCATGATAATATAATATAAATAATAATCCTTAAGCATGATAAAATAATAGCCCTTAAGCGTGATAATATAAAATAAATAATAACCCTTACGCATGATAATATAAATAATAACCCTTAAGCATGATAATATAAATAATAACCCTTAAGCATGGTAATATAAATAATAACCCTTAAGCATGATAATATAAATAATAACCCTTAAGCGTGATAATATAAATAATAGCCCTTAAGCATGATAATATAAATAATAACCCTTAAGCATGATAATATAATATAAATAATAACCCTTAAGCATGATAATATAAATAATAAACATTACGCATGGTAATATAAATAATAACCATTAAGCATGATAATATAAATAGCCCCTACGCATGGTAATATAAATAATAACCCTTAAGCATGATAATATAAATAATAAACATTACGCATGGTAATATAAATAATAACCCTTAAGCATGGTAATATAAATAATAACCCTTAAGCATGATAATATAAATAATAAACATTACGCATGGTAATATAAATAATAACTCTCAAGAATAATAATATAATATAAACAATAACCCTTAAGCGTGATAATATAATATAAATAATAACCCTTAAGCGTGATAATATAAATAATAACCCTTAAGCATGGTAATATAAATAATAACCCTTAAGCATGGTAATATAAATAATAACCCTTAAGCATGGTAATATAAATAATAACCCTTAAGCATGATAATATAAATAATAACCCTGAAGTGTGATAATATAATATAAATAATAACCCTTAAGCATGGTAATATAAATAATAACCCTTAAGCATGATAATATAAATAATAACCCTGAAGTGTGATAATATAATATAAATAATAACCCTTAAGCATGATAATATAAATAATAACCCTTAAGCGTGATAATATAAATAATAACCCTTAAGCATGATAATATAAATAATAACCCTTAAGCATGATAGCATAAATAATAACCCTGAAGTGTGATAATATAATATAAATAATAACCCTTAAGCATGATAACATAAATAATAACCCTTAAGTGTGATAGTATAAATAATAACCCTTAAGCATGATAATATAAATAATAACCCTTAAGCATGATAGCATAAATAATAACCCTTAAGTGTGATAATATAAATAATAACCCTTAAGCATGATAATATAAGTAATAACCCTTAAGCATGATAATATAAATAATAACCCTTAAGCATGATAATATAATATAAATAATAACCCTTAAGCGTGATAATATAATATAAATAATAACCCTTAAGCATGATAATATAAATAATAACCCTTAAGCATGATAATATAATATAAATAATAACCCTTAAGCATGATAATATAAATAATAACCCTTAAGCATGATAATATAAATAATAACCCTTAAGCATGATAATATAAATAATAACCCTTAAGCATGCCAGGATGTTACTTGCTTAATTAACTCAGGAACCACAACTGTGTGGAAGCGACTGCTTTCCATATACTTTGCATCCCTCATTTACTCAAGTGTTTCCATTATTTTGGCAGTTACCTCTACCTGAATATAATATAATATTGAATGCATAAAGCTTGATCTATTCTGATAACTGTATCAGAGAAATGAAAATGTGAGAAAAGGTAGACTATCAGATGGGATGGGGTGGGACGTGACTGTATAAAAGCATTGGAGAGGTTAGAATATAGAAGTTTACTATTCCTTTTCATAAATCGACTCTTGAATTGTTTTGTTGTTGATGTACCTGCATTGTAAGTCCCCTGGTCTGGGCCTGACAATGTTGTTTTCTTTTCTTATGTAATGTGCTATGAATGTGTTATGAAGTGTTATGACATCCCTATGTCTCTTCCACAGTTCTATTGCCATCACAGGTCTCTACATGCTGACTCTGAGAGACGACGCCGGCATGCTGCTTCCTGGAAACACGTAAGACACACCACTGAACTGGCTTCACAAACTACAGATGCCGCCAGCGTTTATCTGCCAAGTCTACTTTGCCAAGAATACTACTGAGACTCAAACTTTATCATCTGTGCCAAATGCTATCCAGAATGGAATGTGAAATTCATTTCAAAGGTCATATGTTTTTTTATTTGCAGCAACGAGACTACTGTGCATCCTCTCTACACCACAACAGTCAGGACTACCTTAGGTAAACAACCTCTCTACACCACAACAGTCAGTACTACCTTAGGTAAACAACCTCTCTACACCACAACAGTCAGGACTACCTTAGGTAAACAACCTCTCTACACCACAACAGTCAGTACTACCTTAGGTAAACAACCTCTCTACACCACAACAGTCAGGACTACCTTAGGTAAACAACCTCTCTACACCACAACAGTCAGGAGTACCTTAGGTAAACAACCTCTCTACACCACAACAGTCAGTACTACCTTAGGTAAACAACCTCTCTACACCACAACAGTCAGGACTACCTTAGGTAAACAACCTCTCTACACCACAACAGTCAGTACTACCTTAGGTAAACAACCTCTCTACACCACAACAGTCAGGACTACCTTAGGTAAACAACCTCTCTACACCACAACAGTCAGTACTACCTTAGGTAAACAACCTCTCTACACCACAACAGTCAGTACTACCTTAGGTAAACAACCTCTCTACACCACAACAGTCAGTACTACCTTAGGTAAACAACCTCTCTACACCACAACAGTCAGTACTACCTTAGGTAGACAACCCATAAATGCTCTTTATATAGTTCTACTTTCATCACAGTAACGTTGTGATGTCACATCATAGTAACGTTGTGCTCATCGTAGTAACGTTGTGGTGTCCCATCGTAGTAATGTTGTGGTGTCCCATCGTAGTAATGTTGTGGTGTCTCATCGTAGTAACGTTGTGGTGTCCCATCGTAGTAACGTTGTGGTGTCCCATCGTAGTAACGTTGTGGTGTCCCATCGTAGTAATGTTGTGGTGTCCCATCGTAGTAATGTTGTGGTGTCCCATCGTAGTAATGCTGTGGTGTCTCATCGTAGTAACGCTGTGGTGTCTCATCGTAGTAACGTTGTGGTGTCTCATCGTAGTAACGTTGTGGTGTCTCATCCTGGTAATGTTGTGGTGTCTCATCGTGGTAACGTTGTGGTGTCTCATCGTGGTAACGTTGTGGTGTCTCATCGTGGTAACGTTGTGGTGTCTCATTCAATTCTATTGTACAAAGAGGTGGTAAAAGTGTTGCTGTCTGTCATGAGTAGTCCTTTATGTGGAAATTGATGTTTGTTTGTTTGTTTATTAGTAAACCCAACAACCACCCCTGTCCCGTGGACCCCTGATGTGGACTTCTGTAGCCTGATCTACTGTGAAGAAGTGTTCTGCTGTCCCACTACAGCCTCCATGGATAATACCAGCACCATCTCTCCTGCCCTCCTCTCCTCCACTGTATCTCCCACTACCGGGCCCTCTCTAGCAGGTGAGCTGTCTACTCCCTGTATCTCCCACTACCGGGCCCTCTCTAGCAGGTGAGCTGTCTACTCCCTGTATCTCCCACTACCGGGCCCTCTCTAGCAGGTGAGTTGTCCTCCCACTACCTGGCCCTCTCTAGCAGGTGAGTTGTCCTCCCACTACCTGGCCCTCTCTAGCAGGTGAGCTGTCTACTCCCTGTATCTCCCACTACCGGGCCCTCTCTAGCAGGTGAGCTGTCTACTCCTGTATCTCCCACTACCGGGCCCTCTCTAGCAGGTGAGCTGTCTACTCCCTGTATCTCCTACTACCGGGCCCTCTCTAGCAGGTGAGTTGTCCTCCCACTACCTGGCCCTCTCTAGCAGGTGAGCTGTCTACTCCTGTATCTCCTACTACCGGGCCCTCTCTAGCAGGTGAGTTGTCCTCCCACTACCTGGCCCTCTCTAGCAGGTGAGCTGGCTACTCCCTGTATCTCCCACTACCGGGCCCTCTCTAGCAGGTGAGCTGTCTACTCCCTGTATCTCCCACTACCGGGCCCTCTCTAGCAGGTGAGCTGTCTACTCCCTGTATCTCCCACTACCGGGCCCTCTCTAGCAGGTGAGCTGTCCTCCCACTACCTGGCCCTCTCTAGCAGGTGAGCTGTCCTCCCACTACCGGGCCCTCTCTAGCAGGTGAGCTGTCTACTCCCTGTATCTCCCACTACCGGGCCCTCTCTAGCAGGTGAGCTGGCTACTCCCTGTATCTCCCACTACCGGGCCCTCTCTAGCAGGTGAGCTGTCTACTCCCTGTATCTCCCACTACCGGGCCCTCTCTAGCAGGTGAGCTGACTACTCCCTGTATCTCCCACTACCTGGCCCTCTCTAGCAGGTGAGCTGTCTACTCCCTGTATCTCCCACTACCGGGCCCTCTCTAGCAGGTGAGTTGTCCTCCCACTACCTGGCCCTCTCTAGCAGGTGAGCTGTCCTCCCACTACCTAGCCCTCTCTAGCAGGTGAGTTGTCCTCCCACTACCTGGCCCTCTCTAGCAGGTGAGCTGTCCTCCCACTACCTGGCCCTCTCTAGCAGGTGAGCTGGCTACTCCCTGTATCTCCCACTACCGGGCCCTCTCTAGCAGGTGAGTTGTCCTCCCACTACCTGGCCCTCTCTAGCAGGTGAGCTGTCCTCCCACTACCTGGCCCTCTCTAGCAGGTGAGCTGTCCTCCCACTACCTGGCCCTCTCTAGCAGGTGAGCTGTCCTCCCACTACCTGGCCCTCTCTAGCAGGTGAGCTGTCCTCCCACTACCTGGCCCTCTCTAGCAGGTGAGCTGTCCTCCCACTACCTGGCCCTCTCTAGCAGGTGAGCTGTCCTCCCACTACCTGGCCCTCTCTAGCAGGTGAGCTGTCCTCCCACTACCTGGCCCTCTCTAGCAGGTGAGTTGTCCTCCCACTACCTGGCCCTCTCTAGCAGGTGAGCTGTCCTCCCACTACCTGGCCCTCTCTAGCAGGTGAGCTGTCCTCCCACTACCTGGCCCTCTCTAGCAGGTGAGCTGTCCTCCCACTACCGGGCCCTCTCTAGCAGGTGAGCTGTCTACTCCTGTATCTCCCACTACCGGGCCCTCTCTAGCAGGTGAGCTGTCTACTCCCTGTATCTCCCACTACCGGGCCCTCTCTAGCAGGTGAGTTGTCCTCCCACTACCGGGCCCTCTCTAGCAGGTGAGCTGTCTACTCCCTGTATCTCCCACTACCGGGCCCTCTCTAGCAGGTGAGTTGTCCTCCCACTACCTGGCCCTCTCTAGCAGGTGAGTTGTCCTCCCACTACCTGGCCCTCTCTAGCAGGTGAGCTGTCTACTCCCTGTATCTCCCACTACCGGGCCCTCTCTAGCAGGTGAGTTGTCCTCCCACTACCTGGCCCTCTCTAGCAGGTGAGTTGTCCTCCCACTACCTGGCCCTCTCTAGCAGGTGAGCTGTCTACTCCTGTATCTCCCACTACCGGGCCCTCTCTAGCAGGTGAGCTGTCTACTCCCTGTATCTCCCACTACCGGGCCCTCTCTAGCAGGTGAGTTGTCCTCCCACTACCTGGCCCTCTCTAGCAGGTGAGCTGTCTACTCCCTGTATCTCCCACTACCGGGCCCTCTCTAGCAGGTGAGTTGTCCTCCCACTACCTGGCCCTCTCTAGCAGGTGAGCTGGCTACTCCCTGTATCTCCCACTACCTGGCCCTCTCTAGCAGGTGAGCTGTCTACTCCCTGTATCTCCCACTACCGGGCCCTCTCTAGCAGGTGAGTTGTCCTCCCACTACCTGGCCCTCTCTAGCAGGTGAGTTGTCCTCCCACTACCTGGCCCTCTCTAGCAGGTGAGCTGGCTACTCCCTGTATCTCCCACTACCGGGCCCTCTCTAGCAGGTGAGCTGTCTACTCCCTGTATCTCCCACTACCGGGCCCTCTCTAGCAGGTGAGTTGTCCTCCCACTACCTGGCCCTCTCTAGCAGGTGAGCTGTCTACTCCTGTATCTCCCACTACCGGGCCCTCTCTAGCAGGTGAGTTGTCCTCCCACTACCTGGCCCTCTCTAGCAGGTGAGCTGTCCTCCCACTACCTGGCCCTCTCTAGCAGGTGAGCTGGCTACTCCCTGTATCTCCCACTACCGGGCCCTCTCTAGCAGGTGAGCTGTCTACTCCCTGTATCTCCCACTACCGGGCCCTCTCTAGCAGGTGAGCTGTCTACTCCCTGTATCTCCCACTACCGGGCCCTCTCTAGCAGGTGAGTTGTCCTCCCACTACCTGGCCCTCTCTAGCAGGTGAGTTGTCCTCCCACTACCTGGCCCTCTCTAGCAGGTGAGTTGTCCTCCCACTACCTGGCCCTCTCTAGCAGGTGAGCTGTCTACTCCCTGTCTTCATTTATCAACAGCATTCTCCACTGTATCTCTTTCTTCATGCTAGCTTATCTTGCCGTAAAACCGACATGTTGCTGACCTTGAATGAGACGTCATTCTGATGCTCTATAAAGTGTTGGCATTCTGCTTGTGACAGGCGGTAATCCCACTTTTCTTTTGGTTCCAATTCTGCCTTCTCAGATAAAGGGAAAGACAAATTTAATGAAGAAATCAGAGGTGCCGGAGATTGTAAGTCAAATTCTATCACACACGTTTGAACACACATTTTAATGCTCATCCAAATGTGTTATTTTCTGACTTTATTTCACAATACTTTAGAGTATGACATCAGATTGTTGTTCTATTTTCAGGGACAAACACAACAATAAAGTCTTTTTTCATCAAAGAAAACGAACAGATCATTGACTCTCGGTACTGTGAGAGGGGAAGCTGCGGGTACGTCATTCAGTCAGTTTGAACTCATTTGATAGATGTAGATTCAGACTGCCAAACCGATGGTATACTTCATCTCTATGTTGATCTGTTTCCATTCAGGTCAGGAAACTACTCCTTCCAAATCCCTATCAGCAAGTTCGTCCCCACCAACATGCGTGTCACTGTCCAGATGAAGTGAGTGACCAGGACATGAGACTTCCTCTGGTCTCCACTTAGTTTTCCACTTGAATAATTCAACAGGACTTGTCTTCCCACTACGGTGGTGACAGGTTGGCATTGACTGGACTCTGGAAGGAGCAGGGGATAGTTTCTAAGAGGTTGTTTTACCTCCGGGGCTGATGATGGTCTGAATCCTCCCAGACATTCAGAGTCCATGCACAGGGGGAGCACGGGGGAGCACGGGGGAGCACGGGGGAACTTGTGGGAGCTTGTGAGTCAAAGGGTTCCATTTAATCCTTAGTGCAGTAGGGTGCGATTTGGAATTTAAAGGCAATGTTTCCGGGCATTTGCGGAGACTGCAGTCACGTAGTTGCTGCGTATGTCGTCTCAATGGGAAATTACCTTTAAATGTCAATCACACTATACTACCTCAGATCTTCAGCACTACGGATTGAATCGAGACTTGAAGCTTTGTCTGAATCAGACATTGGACCCCAGTCTGGCAGGACTTCCTGTTCTGTACGTAGAGATGAAGGCCTCTAAGACAGAGCTGCATGAGGCACATTCTCTCATTGTTGTTCACACTAATTACAAATGGTCACAGGGCACTTGATACTTGGCACCGTGGGTTTGTTGTAAGTACCGTAAATGACCACTAGGTGTCTCCTCTCCTCTGACGCAGTACTACAGAGCTGCTGGTTGTCCACCTGTGTCATAATGATGAGACGTTTAAATGCTCTGCCTTGATGGACCATGATCAAACCAACGAAGAATACAATTTCATGAATACACAGGTATGGCATCCACAGACAACACTATACTGTGGTTGCTCTCTGTTTGATAATTACAAACTCTGGTCTTTGTATGATAAAAAGTGGACAAAGAAGGTAAGAAAGAAAGAGAGTATAAAGGTTGAAAGTGTTTCTCTTGTTCTCTCCAGGGCTACGTCCATGAATGGCCTCTGCCAGTGTCTCGATTCTACAGGAGCTCCTACCACTTCCGCTCAGCAGTGGCTGTAAGAACTAAAAGATTTCTCCAATGTGTCCTTTCCTAAAATATCAATGTCAAACGACACTGTCCCGGTAGCCTCACAACTACTACGTGTTGTATGTTGTGGGGGGAAAACGACCCAATCTAATGCTCTCGTCTCCCCGTAATGCTCTCGTCTCCCAGTGATGCTCTCGTCTCACCGTAATGCTCTCGTCTCCCCGTAATGCTCTCGTCTCCCCGTAATGCTCTCGTCTCCCCATCTCCCCCGTAATGCTCTCTCGTCTCCCCGTAATGCTCTCTCGTCTCCCGTAATGCTCGTCTCCCGTAATGCTCTCGTCTCCCGTAATGCTCTCGTCTCCCGTAATGCTCTCGCTCCCCGTAATGCTCTCGTCTCCCCGTAATGCTCTCGTCTCCCGTAATGCTCTCGTCTCCCCGTAATGCTCTCGTCTCCCGTAATGCTCTCGTCTCCCCGTAATGCTCTCGTCTCCCGTAATGCTCGTCTCCCCGTAATGCTCTCGTCTCCCCGTAATGCTCTCGTCTCCCCGTAATGCTCTCGTCTCCCCGTAATGCTCTCGTCTCCCCGTAATGCTCTCGTCTCATCGTAATGCTCTCGTCTCCCGTAATGCTCTCGTCTCCCCGTAATGCTCTCGTCTCATCGTAATGCTCTCGTCTCCCCGTCTCCCGTAATGCTCTCGTCTCCCCGTAATGCTCTCGTCTCCCGTAATGCTCTCGTCTCCCCGTAATGCTCTCGTCTCCCGTAATGCTCTCGTCTCCCCGTAATGCTCTCGTCTCATCGTAATGCTCTCGTCTCATCGTAATGCTCTCGTCTCATCGTAATGCTCTCGTCTCATCGTAATGCTCTCGTCTCCCGTAATGCTCTCCCCGTAATGCTCTCCCCGTAATGCTCTCGTCTCATCGTAATGCTCTCGTCTCCCGTAATGCTCTCGTCTCCCGTAATGCTCTCGTCTCCCAGTGATGCTCTCGTCTCACCGTAATGCTCTCGTCTCCCGTAATGCTCTCGTCTCCCGTAATGCTCTCGTCTCCCCGTAATGCTCTCGTCTCCCCATCTCCCCGTAATGCTCTCTCGTCTCCCGTAATGCTCTCTCGTCTCCCGTAATGCTCTCGTCTCCCGTAATGCTCTCGTCTCCCGTAATGCCTCGTCTCCCCGTAATGCTCTCGTCTCCCCGTAATGCTCTCGTCTCCCGTAATGCTCTCGTCTCCCGTAATGCTCTCGTCTCCCGTAATGCTCTCGTCTCCCGTAATGCTCTCGTCTCCCCGTAATGCTCTCGTCTCCCGTAATGCTCTCGTCTCATCGTAATGCTCTCGTCTCATCGTAATGCTCTCGTCTCATCGTAATGCTCTCGTCTCCCCGTAATGCTCTCCCGTAATGCTCTCGTCTCCCGTAATGCTCTCGTCTCCCGTAATGCTCTCGTCTCCCGTAATGCTCTCGTCTCCCCGTAATGCTCTCGTCTCCCGTAATGCTCTCGTCTCCCGTAATGCCTCGTCTCCCCGTAATGCTCTCGTCTCCCGTAATGCTCTCGTCTCCCGTAATGCTCTCGTCTCCCGTAATGCTCTCGTCTCCCGTAATGCTCTCGTCTCCCCGTAATGCTCTCGTCTCATCGTAATGCTCTCGTCTCATCGTAATGCTCTCGTCTCCCCGTCTCCCCGTAATGCTCTCGTCTCCCCGTAATGCTCTCGTCTCCCGTAATGCTCTCGTCTCCCGTAATGCTCTCGTCTCCCGTAATGCTCTCGTCTCCCGTAATGCTCTCGTCTCCCGTAATGCTCTCGTCTCCCGTAATGCTCTCGTCTCATCGTAATGCTCTCGTCTCATCGTAATGCTCTCGTCTCATCGTAATGCTCTCGTCTCATCGTAATGCTCTCGTCTCCCGTAATGCTCTCCCCGTAATGCTCTCGTCTCCCCATCTCCCCGTAATGCTCTCTCGTCTCCCCGTAATGCTCTCTCGTCTCCCCGTAATGCTCTCTCGTCTCCCGTAATGCTCTCGTCTCCCCGTAATGCTCTCGTCTCCCGTAATGCTCTCGTCTCCCCGTAATGCTCTCGTCTCCCCGTAATGCTCTCGTCTCCCGTAATGCTCTCGTCTCCCCGTAATGCTCTCGTCTCCCGTAATGCTCTCGTCTCCCCGTAATGCTCTCCTCATCGTAATGCTCTCGTCTCCCGTAATGCTCTCGTCTCATCGTAATGCTCGTCTCCCCGTAATGCTCTCGTCTCCCCGTAATGCTCTCGTCTCCCGTAATGCTCTCGTCTCCCCGTAATGCTCTCGTCTCCCGTAATGCTCTCGTCTCCCCGTAATGCTCTCGTCTCCCCGTAATGCTCTCGTCTCCCGTAATGCTCTCGTCTCATCGTAATGCTCTCGTCTCATCGTAATGCTCTCGTCTCCCGTCTCCCGTAATGCTCTCGTCTCCCCGTAATGCTCTCGTCTCCCGTAATGCTCTCGTCTCCCCGTAATGCTCTCGTCTCCCCGTAATGCTCTCGTCTCCCGTAATGCTCTCGTCTCCCCGTAATGCTCTCGTCTCATCGTAATGCTCTCGTCTCATCGTAATGCTCTCGTCTCATCGTAATGCTCTCGTCTCCCGTAATGCTCTCCCCGTAATGCTCTCGTCTCCCGTAATGCTCTCGTCTCCCCATCTCCCCGTAATGCTCTCTCGTCTACCCGTAATGCTCTCTCGTCTCCCGTAATGCTCTCTCGTCTCCCGTAATGCTCTCGTCTCCCGTAATGCTCTCGTCTCCCGTAATGCTCTCGTCTCCCGTAATGCTCTCGTCTCCCCGTAATGCTCTCGTCTCCCGTAATGCTCGTCTCCCCGTAATGCTCTCGTCTCCCCGTAATGCTCTCGTCTCATCGTAATGCTCTCGTCTCCCCGTAATGCTCTCGTCTCCCGTAATGCTCTCGTCTCCCCGTAATGCTCTCGTCTCATCGTAATGCTCTCGTCTCCCCGTCTCCCCGTAATGCTCTCGTCTCCCCCGTAATGCTCTCGTCTCCCCGTAATGCTCTCGTCTCCCCGTAATGCTCTCGTCTCCCGTAATGCTCTCGTCTCCCCGTAATGCTCTCGTCTCCCCGTAATGCTCTCGTCTCCCCGTAATGCTCTCGTCTCCCGTAATGCTCTCGTCTCCCGTAATGCTCTCGTCTCCCGTAATGCTCTCGTCTCATCGTAATGCTCTCGTCTCATCGTAATGCTCTCGTCTCCCCGTAATGCTCTCCCCGTAATGCTCTCCCTCCCGTAATGCTCTCGTCTCATCGTAATGCTCTCGTCTCCCGTAATGCTCTCGTCTCCCCGTAATGCTCTCGTCTCCCGTAATGCTCTCATCTCCCCGTAATGCTCTCGTCTCCCGTAATGCTCTCGTCTCCCCGTAATGCTCTTGTCTCATCGTAATGCTCTCGTCTCACCGTAATGCTCTCGTCTCCCCGTAATGCTCTCGTCTCATCATCTCATCGTAATGCTCTCGTCTCACAGTAATGCCCTCGTCTCACAGTAATGCCCTCGTCTCATCGTAATGCTCTCGTCTCCCCGTCCTATGCTTATGATATCATACAGTTAAATGTATGTGTGGTTGATTTGAGGATTTGTTTCCGACCAAAACAAACTGTAAATCTTCATCTCAGAGAGGAAGAGGGGAAGCGAGAGGTTTTACTCTGCTCAAAATCTACCCATAAAGTGAGGAACTTCTGTATGAACGTCAATAAGAGAGTGTTGAATTTGGTCAACAAAAAAATGTAATTCGTATTTTTCTACGTGAGGCTTGTTTGATGGAATAGAAGTTTCGTAATGGTTAGGTTGTTGCACGGATATAAGTGAACACGTGGCATTTCAACAACTTTGAAAACAAAACTACTTTATCGGATTTGTGACTGTTGTTGTAGGGATAGATGGAGAACTCAACATGGCAATACCCATGCTAAAATGGGTTATAGCCATGTTGAGTTCTCCATCTATCCCTATGACAATCCATAACCCATTTTAGCATGGGTATTGCCATTGAGAGCTTCCACCATTTTAAAGTAGTCAACTGGGTGGGAATTCCTACGAGAGGGAAGCAATCCCACAATGAAGAAGAAGAAAAGTGACTACTTTAAAATGGAGATGCTGCCCATGCTGGCACAGAAGCTAAAATGGCACAGATACAAAGATGAGAACTCTATCTCTAAGGCCTGTTGTGCACACGCCTATCTACCCTGTCATTGGCTAGAATGGTTCCACCTGATCTCGCCTCCTCACGCTTGCCTTCCATCTTTGAGGACTTGTACAGTATCTCCACTGTTAGAGGCATCACTTGTCAATGTAATAGACAATCTTGGTCCATCTCCATCCAGGGCCAGGCAGACTGCAATACCGACCGTGGCTTCGTGGGGGCGCTGTTCACAGACTACCACTTCAACTTCTACCGGAGGTGTGAGTGATGAAGAAGACCTCTTACTGTAGTTCCTCTGGCAGGCCAATGACATGGGTGTCGATGCTTCTCTTCGTGATGTATGGCAACCGTAATAATTCATCCACTTTGTATTGTTTTTCTATGAAATGTCCTGATTGTTGATGAGATCGTTGTATATAATCTCTTTTACAAGGACTGTAATAAGAGAATATTTATTGATACAGAATTACAGTAGATAAGAGTCATATGAGTCACTTTGCCTTGTGACAGTTCTTGCACTATGTGAAAAGAGATTGAATTGGAACAGACCTGAACAGGATCATTTTGTTTTCAGTGGAATGTAAATGCAGTATAACAGGTTATTGATTGTTCATTAAACTATACATTGATCATGTCACACTGTTGGAACACATGAGGACAGGATGAGTCCCAAAGTAAAATAGTACTTCTATCTCATACTTGACTGTGTAGGTAGCTATTACATTTATTTCAGAAAGTACTTGTGTTGAATTCTGTGTTACTGCATCATTCCCTGTAATTACCAGGTAAATACCATTGGAAACTGTAAAATAAAGTACTAAATTCTCTGTTCTGAAGCAGCTACTTCCCATCCAGGGTCAACTTTATCATTCAGACGCAAATTTAGAATGACGTCAGTTGCCAACAACACACACCACCGCCAACACAACTTTTAAACCAACGGCTACAAGGGATCCTCTCCTCTATTCTAACCAATAGATATGTCTCCTCCCCTCTATTCTAACCAATAGAGATGTCTCCTGTCCTCTATTCTAACCAATAGAGATGTCTCCTGTCCTCTATTCTAACCAATAGAAATGTCTCCTTCTCCTCTATTCTGGCCAATGGAAATGTCTCCTCTCCTCTCTATTCTAACCAATGTAGATGTCTCCTCTATTCTAACCAATAGAAATGTCTCCTTCTCCTCTCCTCTATTCTGGCCAATAGAAATGTCTCCTCTCCTCTCTATTCTAACCAATGTAGATGTCTCCTCTATTCTAACCAATAGAGATGTCTCCTTCTCCTCTCTCCTCTTTAAACCTTTGACATCATCCACACACCATGAGAGAGGGATTGGAGGAATCTGGAATAGAAAGTAACACACACACACACACACACACACACACTAGAATGTAAAGAACATAACCAACGGCCCATAATCTGTTCTGACATCCGTATAAATCATTCACATTTTAATTAATCTGAAATCCATTCCAACAGGAGACAAGAGATATCTTTGTGCAGTCTATGACCTATATGAGTGCAGTGTGTATGTGTCTGTCTGATGGAAGGGGGTGGAGGAAGAGATGGGGGAAAAGTGGGGGATGGAGGGAGAGATGAGGAAGAAATGGGGGATGGAGGGGGAAATAGGATGGAGGGAGAAAGGGGATGGATGGAGGGAGGGGTGGATGGAGGGAGAAAGGGGGGATGGAGGGAGAAATGGGGATGGGGAGAGAGATGAGGGAGAAATGGGGGATTGGGGGATGGAGGGAGGGATTGGGGAAGAGATGGGGGATGGGGGAGAGAAGTGGGATGGAGGAAGAAATGGGGGATGGATGGAGGGAGAGTTGGGGGATGGAGGGAGGAGTGGGTATTTAGGGAGAGATGAGGGAGAAATGGGTGATGGAGGGATAGATGGGGGATGGAGGAAGAAATGGGGGATGGAGGAAGAAATGGGGGATGGAGGAAGAGAAGTGGGATGGAGAAAGAAATGGGGGAGTGGGGGATGGAGTGAGGGACGGAGGGGGATGGAGGGATAGATGGGGAGATGGGGGGTGGAGGGAGGGATAGAGGGAGAAATGGGGGATGGAGAAAGAAATGGAGTGGGGGATGGAGTGAGGGACGGAGGGGGATGGAGGGATAGATGGGGAGATGGGGGTGGAGGGAGGCATAGAGGGAGAGATGGGGAATGGAGTGGGAGATGGAGGGAGGGATGGGGGAATAGATTGGGGATAGATGGGGAATGGAGGGATAAATGGGGGATGGAGGGATAAATGGGGAATGGAGGGAGAAATGGGGGTGATTGATGGATGGAGGGAGAGAGAGGGGTAGAGGGATAAAAGTTGGTTGGAGTGGATTAGAGATGTTAGGACAGACGGTAAGTGGACGCTGTAGGTCTGAATGAATTAGCTGTGTGTTACGGAGAAGGATGCTCCCAATATTATCCTGATCAAGCACAGGACCCCACCGTCACAGGACCACACTGTCACAGGACCCCACCGTCACAGGACCACACCGTCACAGGACCCCACCGTCACAGGACCACACCGTCACAGGACCCCACAGGACCCCACCGTCACAGGACCACACCGTCACAGGACCCCACCGTCACTCATTTAGTCATCAACTAATTCCTTCATTAAAACTAAAGAACAAAATATCCGTCAACAGACATGACGTGGTCCTTACAACCAGAAACACAGAGGAACACGTTGACACACAACCCATCTCTGTGTGTTTTATGACTTATTCAAGCGCAACCCAAGCAGCACTCTGAAAGACTAATTAGGTGGCAGTAGACGGTGTGGAGAATGACGGCTGGAAGAGTCAGAAGACACATCCTTCTGCTCTACCTGGAGGGATGGGAGAAACTGGAGAAGATTCTGCTGCATTATTGACGAACAGTGAAGACACTGGTTAGCCAGGCGGTGAGGAGTAGGCTGTGACAGGGGTGTAGTCAGAGAGAGGCAGAGAAGGTAGACTAGGCTGTGGCTGACGGGTGGAGGCAGAGAGAGTAGACTAGGCTGTGGCTGACAGGGGTGGAGGCAGAGAGAGTAGACTAGGCTAGTAGACCGTAGACTAGTAGACCGTCAGGCGGTGAGGAGTAGGCTGTGGCTGACAGGGGTGGAGGCAGAGAGAGTCAGAGAGGGTAGACTTGGCTGTGGCTGACAGGGGTGGAGGCAGAGAGGGTCAGAGAGGGTAGACTAGGCTGTGGCTAACGGGTGGAGGCAGAGAGAGTCGGAGAGGGTAGACTAGGCTGTGGCTGACAGGGGTGGAGGCAGAGAGAGTCAGAGAGGGTAGACTAGGCTGTGGCTGACAGGGGTGGAGGCAGAGAGAGTCAGAGAGGGTAGACTAGGCTGTGACAGGCGGTGAGGAATAGGCTGTGGCTGACAGGGGTGGAGGCAGAGAGAGTCAGAGAGGGTAGACTAGGCTGTGACAGGCGGTGAGGAATAGGCTGTGGCTGACAGGGGTGGAGGCAGAGAGAGTCAGAGAGGGTAGACTAGGCTGTGGCTGACAGGGGTGGAGGCAGAGAGGGTCAGAGAGGGTAGACTAGGCTGGGACAGGGGGTGGAGGGAACAGAGGCACACAGCCCAGACCACACATCAGCAGCATTCCCACAAGCCTCTGCAACAGAGATGGACGTAGAGGTGAGTTACTGCCACAGAAAACATTTTATAAATATCTGCATGTAGAATGTATTATTTATTAGTACACAGAGGCTCTGTAGAATGTATTATTTATTAGTACACAAAGTATTGATTCAGTTACTTTTAATATGTTCTTCTGTGTCTACAATGTAAGCACTAAAGCACAAACAGCCTGTTTAATCACTGGGTGAACATAATGCATGTTATAGGTATGTACGTGTGAGTTGGGCTACACAGCCTGCTAACACTTGAGTATTAATAACATTCGCGTGATGTCAAATCGATGAAAGATGTATTGCAAATTATGTTTAGACATTTTCATTGAATTTGTGTGCATAGGCTACGTGGATTTATTTATTATAGAAGAGAGAAGTTCAGAAGAGAAAGGGACTCTACACTGAGTGGACAAAACATTAAGAACACCTTCGTACTAATTCACTCCACCCCCTTATTGCCCTCAGAACAGCCTCAACTCGTCAGGTCATGGGACTCTACAAGGTGTTGAAAGTATTCCACAGAGATGCTGGTCCATGTTGACTCCAATGCTTCTATTGCCCTCAGAACAGCCTCAACTCGTCAGGTCATGGGACTCTACAAGGTGTTGAAAGTATTCCACAGAGATGCTGGTCCATGTTGACTCCAATGCTTCCCACAGTTGTGTCAAGTTGTCTGGGTGTCCTTTGGGTGGTGGACCATTCTTGATACACACAGGAAACTGTTGAGTGAGAAAAACCCAGCAGCGTTGCAGTTCTTAACACAAACCTGTGAGCCTGGCACCTTCTTGGCTCCCGAGTGGGGCAGCGGTCTAAGACACTGCATCTCAGTGCAAGAGGCGTTACTACAGTCCCTGGTTCGAATCCAGGTTGTATCACAACCGGCCGTGATTGGGACTCCCATAGGGTGGCGCACAATTTGCCCAGCGTCATTTGGCCGGTGTAGGTCGTCATTGTAAATAATAATTAGTTCTTAATTAACTGACTTGCCTAGTTAAGTAAAGGTTGAATACTACCAGACTCTGTTCAAAGACACTTCAATATTCTGTCTTGGCCGTTCACCCTCTGACACAAACACAATCCATGTCTCAATGGTCTCAAGGCTGAGAACTCCTCCTTTAACCTGTCTCCTCCCCTTCATCTTTAACCTGACTCCTCCCCTTCATCTTTAACCTGTCTCCTTCCCTTCATCTTTAACCTGTCTCCTTCCCTTCATCTTTAACCTGTCTCCTCCCCTTCATCTTTAACCTGTCTCCTCCCCTTCATCTTTAACCTGACTCCTCCCCTTCATCTTTAACCTGTCTCCTCCCCTTCATCTTTAACCTGTCTCCTCCCCTTCATCTTTAACCTGTCTCCTCCCCTTCATCTTTAACCTGTCTCCTCCCCTTCATCTTTAACCTGTCTCCTCCCCTTCATCTTTAACCTGTCTCCTCCCCTTCATCTTTAACATGTCTCCTCCCCTTCATCTTTAACCTGTCTCCTCCCCTTCATCTTTAACCTGTCTCCTCCCCCTTCATCTTTAACCTGTCTCCTCCCCCTTCATCTTTAACATGTCTCCTCCCCTTCATCTTTAACCTGTCTCCTCCCCTTCATCTTTAACCTGTCTCCTCCCCTTCATCTTTAACATGTCTCCTCCCCCTTCATCTTTAACCTGTCTCCTCCCCTTCATCTTTAACCTGTCTCCTCCCCTTCATCTTTAACCTGTCTCCTCCCCTTCATCTTTAACCTGACTCCTCCCCTTCATCTTTAACCTGACTCCTCCCCTTCATCTTTAACCTGACTCCTCTCCTTCATCTTTAACCTGTCTCCTCCCCTTCATCTTTAACCTGACTCCTCCCTTTCATCTTTAACCTGACTCCTCTCCTTCATCTTTAACCTGACTCCTCCCCTTCATCTTTAACCTGTCTCCTCCCCTTCATCTTTAACCTGTCTCCTCCCCTTCATCTTTAACCTGTCTCCTCCCCTTCATCTTTAACCTGTCTCCTCCCCTTCATCTTTAACATGTCTCCTCCCCTTCATCTTTAACCTGTCTCCTCCCCTTCATCTTTAACCTGTCTCCTCCCCTTCATCTTTAACATGTCTCCTCCCCTTCATCTTTAACATGTCTCCTCCCCTTCATCTTTAACATGTCTCCTCCCCTTCATCTTTAACCTGTCTCCTCCCCTTCATCTTTAACCTGTCTCCTCCCCTTCATCTTTAACCTGTCTCCTCCCCTTCATCTTTAACCTGTCTCCTCCCCTTCATCTTTAACCTGTCTCCTCCCCTTCATCTTTAACCTGTCTCCTCCCCTTCATCTTTAACCTGTCTCCTCCCCTTCATCTTTAACCTGTCTCCTCCCCTTCATCTTTAACCTGTCTCCTCCCCTTCATTTTTAACATGTCTCCTCCCCTTCATCTTTAACCTGTCTCCTCCCCTTCATCTTTAACCTGTCTCCTCCCCTTCATCTTTAACATGTCTCCTCCCCTTCATCTTTAACATGTCTCCTCCCCCTTCATCTTTAACCTGTCTCCTCCCCTTCATCTTTAACCTGTCTCCTCCCCTTCATCTTTAACCTGACTCCTCCCCTTCATCTTTAACCTGACTCCTCCCCTTCATCTTTAACCTGTCTCCTCTCCTTCATCTTTAACCTGTCTCCTCCCCTTCATCTTTAACCTGACTCCTTCCCTTCATCTTTAACCTGACTCCTTCCCTTCATCTTTAACCTGACTCCTCCCCTTCATCTTTAACCTGACTCCTCTCCTTCATCTTTAACCTGTCTCCTCCCCTTCATCTTTAACCTGTCTCCTCCCCTTCATCTTTAACATGTCTCCTCCCCTTCATCTTTAACCTGTCTCCTCCCCTTCATCTTTAACCTGTCTCCTCCCCTTCATCTTTAACCTGTCTCCTCCCCTTCATCTTTAACCTGACTCCTCCCCTTCATCTTTAACCTGACTCCTCCCCTTCATCTTTAACCTGTCTCCTCTCCTTCATCTTTAACCTGTCTCCTCCCCTTCATCTTTAACCTGACTCCTCCCTTTCATCTTTAACCTGACTCCTCTCCTTCATCTTTAACCTGACTCCTCCCCTTCATCTTTAACCTGTCTCCTCCCCTTCATCTTTAACCTGTCTCCTCCCTTCATCTTTAACCTGTCTCCTCCCCTTCATCTTTAACCTGTCTCCTCCCCTTCATCTTTAACCTGTCTCCTCCCCTTCATCTTTAACCTGTCTCCTCCCTTCATCTTTAACATGTCTCCTCCCCTTCATCTTTAACATGTCTCCTCCCCTTCATCTTTAACATGTCTCCTCCCCTTCATCTTTAACCTGTCTCCTCCCCTTCATCTTTAACCTGTCTCCTCCCCTTCATCTTTAACCTGTCTCCTCCCCTTCATCTTTAACCTGTCTCCTCCCCTTCATCTTTAACCTGTCTCCTCCCCTTCATCTTTAACCTGTCTCCTCCCCTTCATCTTTAACCTGTCTCCTCCCCTTCATCTTTAACCTGTCTCCTCCCCTTCATCTTTAACCTGTCTCCTCCCCTTCATCTTTAACCTGACTCCTTCCCTTCATCTTTAACCTGACTCCTTCCCTTCATCTTTAACCTGACTCCTCCCCCTTCATCTTTAACCTGACTCCTCTCCTTCATCTTTAACCTGTCTCCTCCCCTTCATCTTTAACCTGTCTCCTCCCCTTCATTTTTAACCTGTCTCCTCCCCTTCATCTTTAACCTGTCTCCTCCCCTTCATCTTTAACCTGTCTCCTCCCCTTCATCTACAATGACTGAAGTGAATTTAACGAGGACATCAATAAGGGATCATAGATTTCACCTGGTCAGTCTGTTATTGGAAAGAGCAGGTGTTCTTAATGTTTTGTCCACTCAGTAATAACAGTGCATAGTGAATGAAGTCATCAACCCTGCCTTCTGCAGTGACATGAACTACATAACAATGACCAAGTGACAGGCTGTTGGATGTGTTTTAAAAAGCCGTTTTGTGATGTTCTCTCAACGTTTTAATGGAGGATTAGTATTGGACAATTTGCAAAGAACTTGACTCAGATGTCTACAGAAATGTGGGATTTGTAACTCATGAATGTACCCACATGAAACAAACAGTATGATACTATTGAATGTCTTCCATGGCAGATGTTAGTCCACTCTACCTAGTTCAGTTCTACTGAGGGCTCAGATGTCAGTCCACTCTACCTAGTTCAGTTCTACTGAGGGCTCAGATGTCAGTCCACTCTACCTAGTTCAGTTCTACTGAGGGCTCAGATGTTAGTCCACTCTACCTAGTTCAGTTCTACTGAGGGCTCAGATGTTAGTCCACTCTACCTAGTTCAGTTCTACTGAGGGCTCAGATGTTAGTCCACTCTACCTAGTTCAGTTCTACTGAGGGCTCAGATGTTAGTCCACTCTACCTAGTTCAGTTCTACTGAGGGCTCAGATGTTAGTCCACTCTACCTAGTTCAGTTCTACTGAGGGCTCAGATGTTAGTCCACTCTACCTAGTTCAGTTCTACTGAGGGCTCAGATGTCAGTCCACTCTACCTAGTTCAGTTCTACTGAGGGCTCAGATGTTAGTCCACTCTACCTAGTTCAGTTCTACTGAGGGCTCAGATGTTAGTCCACTCTACCTAGTTCAGTTCTACTGAGGGCTCAGATGTTAGTCCACTCTACCTAGTTCAGTTCTACTGAGGGCTCAGATGTCAGTCCACTCTACCTAGTTCAGTTCTACTGAGGGCTCAGATGTTAGTCCACTCTACCTAGTTCAGTTCTACTGAGGGCTCAGATGTCAGTCCACTCTACCTAGTTCAGTTCTACTGAGGGCTCAGATGTTAGTCCACTCTACCTAGTTCAGTTCTACTGAGGGCTCAGATGTTAGTCCACTCTACCTAGTTCAGTTCTACTGAGGGCTCAGATGTCAGTCCACTCTACCTAGTTCAGTTCTACTGACGGCTCAGACATTAGTCCACTCTACCTAGTTCAGTTCTACTGACGGCTCAGACATTAGTCCACTCTACCTAGTTCAGTTCTACTGAGGGCTCAGATGTTAGTCCACTCTACCTAGTTCAGTTCTACTGAGGGCTCAGATGTTAGTCCACTCTACCTAGTTCAGTTCTACTGAGGGCTCAGATGTTAGTCCACTCTACCTAGTTCAGTTCTACTGAGGGCTCAGATGTTAGTCCACTCTACCTAGTTCAGTTCTACTGAGGGCTCAGATGTTAGTCCACTCTACCTAGTTCAGTTTTACTGAGGGCTCAGATGTTAGTCCACTCTACCTAGTTCAGTTCTACTGAGGGCTCAGATGTTAGTCCACTCTACCTAGTTCAGTTCTACTGAGGGCTCAGATGTTAGTCCACTCTACCTAGTTCAGTTCTACTGAGGGCTCAGATGTCAGTCCACTCTACCTAGTTCAGTTCTACTGAGGGCTCAGATGTCAGTCCACTCTACCTAGTTCAGTTCTACTGAGGGCTCAGATGTTAGTCCACTCTACCTAGTTCAGTTCTACTGAGGGCTCAGATGTTAGTCCACTCTACCCAGTTCAGTTCTACTGAGGGCTCAGATGTTAGTCCACTCTACCTAGTTCAGTTCTACTGAGGGCTCAGATGTTAGTCCACTCTACCTAGTTCAGTTCTACTGAGGGCTCAGATGTTAGTCCACTCTACCTAGTTCAGTTCTACTGAGGTAAATAAACTCAACTCAGCTGCAGTGGGAGAGGTGTCCGGTTCCTTAGTGACAACACACACACACACACACACACACACACACACACACACACACAGACATACACACATTGTCTCACATAGGCATAATGAACAGAGACACGATTTGATTACAGCAATGTTGACCAGAGTCGTAAAACAAGTCCGTCCATCCCTAGCTCCCACGGTCCCACCTCTCACTCAGCTCAAACTGTAAAGACACCTCACTCAATGAAAGCGTGAAAGTAATAATGAAGTATTGCTTTTAGGTGTCTGGCTCTTGTTCTGCTGCAGTAAACTGGGATGTTACTTAGGGATAATCCCCTTCTGTCTTTTATTTGACAGGCGCTAGTGGACCGGACATTAAGACGTCTTTACCTCTCACATTCAGCAGCAGAAAGGTGAGGGTTTCAGGTGACTCCTCTCTCACTCTTTCTTTTTCCCTCTCTCTCTCATTCAATTCAATTCAATTCAATTCAAGGGCTTTATTGGCATGGGAAACATGTGTTAACATTGCCAAAGCAAGTGAGGTAGACAACATACAAAGTGAATATATAAAGTGAAAAACAACAAAAATTAACAGTAAACATTACACATACAGAAGTTTCAAAACAGTAAAGACATTACAAATGTCATATTATATATATATACAGTGTTCTAACAATGTACAAATGGCTAAAGGACACGATAAAATAAATAAGCATAAATATGGGTTGTATTTACAATGGTGTTTGTTCTTCACTGGTTACCCTTTTCTCGTGGCAACAGGTCACAAAACTTGCTGCTGTGATGGCACACTGTGGAATTTCACCCAGTAGATATGGGAGTTTTTCAAAATTGGATTTGTTTTCAAATTCTTTGTGGATCTGTGTAATCTGAGGGAAATATGTCTCTCTAATATGGTCATACATTGGGCAGGAGGTTAGGAAGTGCAGCTCAGTTTCCACCTCATTTTGTGGGCAGTGAGCACATAGCCTGTCTTCTCTTGAGAGCCATGTCTGCCTACGGCGGCCTTTCTCAATAGCAAGGCTATGCTCACTGAGTCTGTACATAGTCAAGGCTTTCCTTAATTTTGGGTCAGTCACAGTGGTCAGGTATTCTGCCGCTGTGTACTCTCTGTGTAGGGCCAAATAGCATTCTAGTTTGCTCTGTTTTTTTGTTAATTCTTTCCAATGTGTTAAGTAGTTATCTTTTTGTTTTCTCATGATTTGGTTGGGTCTAATTGTGCTGCTGTCCTGGGGCTCTGTAGTGTGTGTTTGTGTTTGTGAACAGAGCCCCAGGACCAGCTTGCTTAGGGGACTCTTCTCCAGGTTCATCTCTCTGTAGGTGATGGCTTTGTTATGGAAGGTTTGTGAATCGCTTCCTTTTAGGTGGTTGTAGAATTTAACAGCTCTTTTCTGGATTTTGATAATTAGTGGGTATCGGCCTAATTCTGCTCTGCATGCATTATTTAGTGTTCTACGTTGTACACGGAGGATATTTTTGCAGAATTCTGCGTGTAGAGTCTCAATTTGGTCTTTGTCCCATTTTGTGAATTCTTGGTTGGTGAGCGTACCCCAGACCTCACAACTATAAAGGGCAATGGGCTCTATGACTGATTCAAGTATTTTTAGCCAGATCCTAATTGGTATGTTGAATTTTGATGGCATAGAATGCCCTTCTTGCCTTGTCTCTCAGATCGTTCACAGCTTTGTGGAAGTTACCTGTGGTGCTGATGTTTAGGCCAAGGTATGTATAGTTTTTGTGTGCTCTAGGGCAACAGTGTCTAGATGGAATTTGTATTTGTGGTCCTGGTGACTGGACCTTTTTGGAACACCATTATTTTGGTCTTACTGAGATTTACTGTCAGGGCCCAGGTCTGACAGAATCTGTGCATAAGATCTAGGTGCTGCTGTAGGCCCTCCTTGGTTGGTGACAGAAGCACCAGATCATCAGCAAACAGCAGACATTTGACTTCGGATTCTAGCAGGGGGAGGCCGGGTGCTGCAGACTTTTCTAGTGCCCTCGCCTCGCCTCGTTTGATTGTCAATTAGGGTGTGCAGGGTGAATACATGGTCTGTTGTACGGTAATTTGGTAAAAAGCCAATTTGACATTTGCTCAGTACATTGTTTTCATTGAGGAAATGTACGAGTCTGCTGTTAATAATAATGCAGAGGATTTTCCCAAGGTTACTGTTGACGCATATTCCACGGTAGTTATTGGGGTCAAATTTGTCTCCACTTTTGTGGATTGGGGTGATCAGTCCTTGGTTCCAAATATTGGGGAAGATGCCAGAGCTAAGTATGATGTTAAAGAGTTTTAGTATAGCCAATTGGAATTTGTTGTCTGTATATTTGATCATTTCATTGAGGATACCATCAACACCACAAG